>NC_056739.1:563906261-564023761 GCF_019279795.1 Protopterus annectens | reverse complement strand
CTAACCCTAACTCACTTAACCCGCCCCTAACCCAAACACTATCACTGCCGCACACTTACCTAACATGCGCCCTAACCCTAACTCACTTAACCCACCCCTAACCCAAACACTATCACTGCCGCACACTTACCTAACACGCGCCCTGGCCCTAACTCACTTAACCCACCCCTATAGCTATAGACCGTCAATATCATTTATTTATTTATTTTTATTTTACATTTGTTAACCGGGATGGTCTATCTGGATACATATCCGTTTTCAGTAGAGGCCCGAGGAGAAAAGCTCCAAAACACAATAGAAGTACATATTTAAATTGCAAGATTCAAAGTATTGTTACAACAAGAGAATACAGCTTACATATGCAGGAATGAAAATTTACATAGATGTTATATAAGACTAAAGGACAGACAGGAAATTATACACAAAACATTGATTTTGTTAAAGATACTGAAAAATTGACTGAAATCAGAGATTTTCCTTATTACTAAAAGGAAAGAGAAATTTTAGAGATCTGCATTAGGGAAATGGGCTAGGGAAGTGGAGCTAGAAGTAATGAGATATGTAGTTAGTCAGGTTCTCGACATGGGCATGTCCATTGTGTGGAGAGATATTCTTTAAGGTTAGCTTTGAAATGATTGAGCGAAGAAGTAAGTCTAAGGTTGTTTGGCAGGGAGTTCCACAGCTTGCCAATGGAATTTGCATAAATGGCATCCCCACCTGAGTTTTTTGCTTTAATGGTTAGGATCTGGATGCTGTTTGATGATCGGAGACTGTTGAGGTTAGTATATGGAGTTAGAATTTTGCACAGTGAGGGAGTTCTATCAGGATGGTTGATTATTTTATAAGCTTCGAGTTGGCTAAGTTTGAGGAGATTTGGCAGTTCCAACCAGCCAAGTCTTCGCAGATTAAGGCAATGATGGGTTCGATAAGGGGAACCTGTAATAAATCTGGCAATGTGGTTATAGGCAAGAGAGCATGTTAAGTTCACGTTTATTGAGAAAAGAGAGGATCGGGAAGCATAGAGGAGGGAAGAGAGGAGATGGGTGCGAGCAATAGTTAATTTGGTAGTGGGAGTTAGGAAGTTTTTAATTCTGTACATAGATCCTAGTTTTTTAACAGACTTTACTGTTTGGGTAATGTGTATGTCAAATTTGAGCTTATGATCAATAGTGACACCTAGCAGTTTGGTACTGGTGACGGGTTATGAGGGTCCCATTATTGGATTTAATATGAAAGGTTGTGTTGTTAGTGTTTGGGAGTTCTTTACCTAGAGGTGAGAAGACGTTGGGGAAGAAAAGTAATAGTTTGGTTTTAGCTGGGTTAAGTAGAAGTTTTAAGTCAGTGAACCATTTTTCAACTAGTGAAAAACAATGTTGTGTGGTCATTTGGAGATTCGAGAGGGAGACGTCGGCGTATTGTATGCAGGTGGATTTAGGGATGACTGATTGAAGGTCATTTATGAAGATGGAAAACAGAAGTGGGCCCAGTATCGAGCCCTGAGGAACGCCTATGGTATTCGGAGCAGTCCTGATATTCTGTTTTGCCATAGGACAGCTTGTTGCCTACCAGTGAGGTAGGCATTGAACCAGTTTAGTGCTGGAGTGTCCAGACGTAGGGTTTCAAGGATGTTGAGAAGGAATTGATGATTGACCATATCGAATGCTTTTGATAGGTCCAGAAAGAGGGCAGATGATATGAGTTTGTTATTGCGATTGTTGTTGATTGAGTCAATAAAGGAAAGGAGGGCAGTAGTTGAAATATGGTGCTGAAAACCATGCTGGGCATTGGACAAGAGATTATTAGAGGTCAGATAGTGAAGAAGTTGTTTGTGGATGCATCTTTCCATGATTTTCGCTATGGGGGACAGGATGGCTATTGGTCTATAATTTGACATTTCCAGGAGGTACCTCCTTTGTGAAGTGGAATGATATAGGAAGTCTTCCAGATTGAGGGAATGTTCATCTCAGTTATAGATCTGTTTATTAGGATTGATATGGGGTAGGCTATTTCATCAGATGCAATTTGTAAGAATTCAGGAAGGTGGTCAGCCGCTAGGGTAGTTGGTTTGAGTTTTTTTAGGAGGGAGCGTACATAGGAGGAAGAGACTGGCTTTAAATTAAAGGGGATAGGGTTGTCACGTTGCAGTTTAGCAGCAGGTGGGGAAGTGGAGGTAAGGTGACTGGCTAAGGTTTGGATAGTCTCAGTGAAGAAGGAGTTAAAGGTGTTGGCTACTTCTTCTTGGCCTTTCTCTAAGAGTTTCTCAGGGGTTGGGGTGGAAGTTTTGCCTGGGTGCAGAAGGTTGTTAAAACCTGCCCAGAATTTCTTTGGGTTGTTGTGGTGTTTTTGCTGGAGGCTGCAGAAGTATTGTTTTTGTCTTGGGTTATGGCAGTTTTCGTGGCATTTCTTAGTTGTTGAAATTTACAACGGTCTTGGGGTTTTTGTGGCTCTCCATTTTCCCAGGCTTGGTCACGAAGTTTGATTTTGGATTTAGTATCAGTAGTGAGCCAAGGTGCTATAGTTTTGGTTCTAATTTGTCTATGTGGAGCATGTGAGTCAAGTATCTTAAGGAACGTGTCATTGAAGTGGGACACACTCTCTTCTAGTGGAAGAGTCTTTAATATGGTCCAGTTGCAGAATTTCAGGTCAGCAAGAAATAATTGAGGGACCAATTTTTTTGTTTCTGATTAATCTATATAGGGGGGTGTTAGAAGTTGGGCATTTATGTTTAATGATATAAGTTATTAGGTGATCGCTGAGGTCACAGGGAAGGGTGCCAGTGGTGTAGTTATTAGAGTCTCTATTAGTAAGGATCCAGTCAATTATACTTTCTTTTTGAAGTGAGTTGCCTATTCTGGTTGGGGATAGGATATTTTGGGAGAAGCCATATAGGTTAATAGGTTGTGGAGTTATATGGGTAGAATAGTGAGACCAGTCAATGTTGACGTCTCCAAGAACTATGGTTTCTTGTGGGTAGTTGATGGCTAGCCAGCTCAGGGATTGCTCCAGGTTTTCTGTGTTCTTCTCTGGCGGGATATAGGTTACAATAAGGTTGATGCGTTTTTGAGTGTTTAGGCAGATCTGTAGGGCTATAATTTCTAGGTTTGAGATCATAGGAGGTTGTACTTGGTTCTTAAGGATGTTTAGTTTATTTTTAAACATAATAGCTATTCCTCCACCTTTTTTCTTTGTACGATCAGCCCTGAGAATATTGTACCCAGGTGGGAGGATCTCTTCATTCTTAGTAGAGGGTTTTAGCCATGTTTCGGTTAGACACATGATGTCAGGGGAATGACTAGCTATGATGGCGTGAAGGTTGTGAATTTTGTTGTTAATGCTTCTTAGGTTCAGGTGTAGTATTAGAAGGGAGTCAGTAGGTTTTCGGGTTAAATTATAGGGATTAGAGATTGGCATAGTGGTGGGACCTGGGTTTGGGTGAATATCTCCATCGATGTTAATACAATTTTTCAAGTAAACTAAAAGTCTTTGTAGTTTAAATAGTATTTTGAGATTAGTTTTGTTATGTGGAATTTTAGGGTGTTATATATATATTTTTGTCCTGGTAGATTGAGGGTGGTATATAACTGTCATGGAGATTGAATTGGGAGTTGGTGTGGCACTTAGGGAAAGGAATGCCTATAAGAGTTTGGTTTTCATATATTGTTAGGATATAGGTGGTGATGAGAAGTATAATTATAATGGGGGTAATAGTAAAAGTGAAATTTGCCATACTGAAGTAGGGAAGTGGGTAACGAGTGGGGGAAGAGACTTTGTGTGGGGTTTGTTAGAGGGTTGGGCCTTGGGGTGGGAGGAGTTATGGAGTTTGACAAGGGAGCCTTGGATTTGATTAAGTGGGAAAGTGCGAGGGACTATTTGTAGCTATAAAAGTAGGGATGCTGGGGGCGGGTGGGATAAGGGGGCAGGGAGGGGACTTACACAGCCTTTTCCCATGTCGGTGTCCTCAACGTCGGTGTTTTCATCCGTCGGTCTTCTACATTGTCGATCTTCTGGCGTTCACGATTGGGTTGTCGATGTTCTCTGCTGTCGACGATGTCAGGTAGAACCATATATATATATATATATATATATATATATATATATATATATATATATATATATATATTTATACATAGGTTTACTATCATAATGTTGACCATCGTTTCTATTTTGAATATGTTAATTTGTGTTCTCGAAATTTTACATTTACAAGGGTGTAAATTTCAAAAATAACCCAGTAATGTTGATTTGGCATCATTTGATAGGTTCATAGGTTCATAGGTTCATACTAGGCTATCTGCCCGAGGGCATTTACAAGCCTAGCCCATCGTTTTGTGGCTTACGCCACCCCTTTAGTATGGAGAACTATACCCATTATTTTGCTGTGCCTGTGTCGAGCAGTGACACTGAGGTAATCCCTGGGGTATATCTGCGATCTCCCATCCATTGGTCAAGATTTCTCTTGAACAAGGCCAGCGAGGTGCTCTGCCTCACATATACCGGGATTTTGTTCCACAGCATAGGGAGTCTTTGGGTGATGAATCTATCCCTCCAGCACGTCCTATTAATAGCCGTGTCGAGGTTTAAGTCTCCCGCCCTTGTGGTTCTGACGGATCTAGATTTTTTGAGGTGAAGCATATTCATCAAATCTGGGTTTGACATGGCCTTGTATGTTAGGCAAAGGTCACCTCTGAACAAGCGGTGGCGACTGAATAGAGCTGGAGTTCTTTCAGTCGGGCAGCATAGGACAGATTTTGAGACCCTTTATCCTTTTGTTGAGGAAATTTGTGGCCTCTCCAGCTGCTGCAAGTGCCGGGTCAGATACATTCCGAATGGGGCATTGTACTCAATCATTGGTCTGATGAGTGATGAGTATAGGGAGACTATGACCTCCCTTGATCTAGATGAGAATCCCTTCATGATAAGGTGGGCAATGTAGAAGGTCTTCCTAACTACTTTAGCTACATGGGTGTCGAATGACAGACTACTATCAACCTGGGTCCCCAGGTCCCTGATAACTTCTTCTGTGCTCAGTGGATTGCCACCTATTTGGTAGCTAGGGTAACCTTGTTTTTCCCGAAGGGTATGACTATGCATTTTTGGCATTTAACTTTAGGCCATGGCTCTGGCACCAGTTATCCGTTTCTGTGAGACCCTTCTGAAGGATATCTGTGTCAGATGTGTTTTCTACTATGGCCCAGTTTGCAGTCATCTGCAAACTTTGTCAGCCATAACCCTCCTGTGTTTGCTTGTACTTGGAAAAGTAGATGCCAAACAAGAGTGGGCCCAGGACTGAGCCCTGTGGGACACCACTTGTGACAGGCTTTGAGTCTGACATGGCGCCAGCAACTCTGACCCTGTGGGTTCTGTCACTCAGCCAGTTTGCAACCCATCTTGTGATGTATGGGTTAACATTTAAGCTGATGAGTTTTTCAATGATACCCGAGTGGGGTATTGTATCGAAGGCCTTCGCCAGATCGAGGTAGGCTGTATGGACTGCCTTTCCCTCATCAATGGCTTTGGTGACTGTTTCGAAAAAGTCAACCAAGTTTAAAAGGCATGATCTGCCTTTGACAAAGCCAAACTGGGTTGGATCCAAAGTCTGCAAATTCCCTATGTCTTTGTTTATGAGGTCCATTATGATCCTCTCCATGGCTTTGCAGATAAGGCTTGTCAAGCTAATGGACCGGTAATTTCCAGGGTCGGTGGAGGCACCGCCTTTGTGAAGTGGGACCACAGTTGCAGTGCGCCACTCCCTGGGTACGTATCCAGAGGTAAGACTATGATTAAACAGCTGTCCTAGCTGTGGGTTTAATTCCTCGTTGAGTTCGTGGAGCACACAGCCGGGGACACCATCAGGTCCCATGGATGCTGTGTGTTTTGCTTTGCACAGAGCAGTTCTCACTTGGGCGTTAGAGATGTTTGGGGGGCTGCAATCGTTTGGTATAGATATCTCTCCTTTTGGGGAGGGGAGAAGTTTGCACTGAACCTGTCAGCCAGTATGTTGGCAATGTCTGTAGGATCAGTAATCTTCACATCATTTTGAACTAGTTCTGAGCATATCTGGGAGTTTCCTCCCAGGTTTCTAACATAGCTAAAGAAGGCCTTATGATTGTCTTTTGAGTCTTTAGCTATTTTTCTCTCAAAATTTGCTTTGGATGATTTTATGAGAGCTCTTAGTTTCTTACTTATAGTGATCAAGGGTGTCTTACCTTTTAAGGATTTTGCTCTATCTTGTAGTAGCTTCCTCCTTTTGTTGTAGAGTTTGTTTATGGCTGGGGTCCACCAGACTGGACGCTTGCCTTTGGTACAAAGAGTCTTTGTTTTGCTTGGGATTGCCTTGTCCATGCAGTCCTGCAGGTGCTGGTAGAAGGCATTTGTAAGTGATTCAGCGGCTTGAGTACTGTTTTCCGCCGGCTCGGGGGCCTTAAAGGAGACCACACTAGTCTTTAGAAGTGTGAAGTCGGCTTTCGAGAAGTTCTTTACTGTGGTCTTTTTTATTTCAGGTGGGGGTGGGATGAGGACCTCTAGTGAGATTAGTTTGTGATCTGATCTCACCAGTGAGGGGTATACTTCCGGTGTTGAACATTGTGCTCCCATGTTCGTGATGATGAGATCAAGTATGTTTTCTCCTCTTTGGGGATGGTGACTAGTTGTTCCATGGCATTTGAGTTTATGAATTCCAGGAACTTTTGGGCTAGGGTGTTTGGGCTTGAGTAGTATTCCCAGTCTATATTAAGGTAATTGAAGTCACCTAGTATGATGGTGTTTGGTGATACATTTATCCCCTCTAGTGTTTTCAGGAAGGCCATGTGAGGTTCCTGAGTTTGTGAGGGTGGCCTGTAACATGCTACAATTTGCAGCGCAGTCTTGCCTATGGTTAATTGCACCTGGATGGTCTCCGATGCATCGTGCGTTGCCACCAGTCTTGAGGTGTGGGTGTCCTTGATGAATATGGATACCCCCCCCCCCTATTTTGGTATTGTCCGGATTTTGGGGCCGGAACGCATGATATGAGGTAAAACCTGATAGTGCTGGGGTGCTCTCAGGAGCCTTGAACCAGGTTTCTGTCACAGCACAGACATCGATGTTCTCCATACTGAGAAGGGCCTCGAGTGCGTGCATTTTGAGATTTAGACTTCTGGCATTGAGCAGCATTACCCTTAGTTTTTTCCTTTTTGTGTTCTAGGGTGGTAGGTTTAGAATTTGAGCCTTGCCTAAAAAGGCACTATGGGGTGGCAAGAGCCTTTGCTAATATCCGAATCCCAGGGTGACAGGTGCAAGCCGTCCCTTCGAAGCAGCGTGGCTTGTCCAGCATGTCATCCCAGGCAGACAGACATTGGATCCCCTTTGAATTACACCAGAGTTTAAGCCAATTGTTAAAGCTGATCATCTTATCTCTGTATTGTGGCATCATTCTTGGTGAAGGTAGGATACTGCTCAAGGTCAGGGTCATACCTGCCTGGGCTACATAATAAGAGAGCTCCTCAATGTCTCTTTTCATGTAGTCCAAGGAGGTATGTCTCAGGTCGTTTACACCAGCGTGGACAATGACTGAGTCGTATTTGTACCTGCTGTTGAGAGACCTGAGTGCTTGCGTTATGTGGCAGATTCTAGCGCCCGACAGGCAGCTTACTGTGACCTTCTCCTTACTCAGTCTGGTGAGCGGGACGTCAGTGTGTCTGACTATGGAGTCACCAATGACTAGTGTGTCTGGCATTGTGTTTGGCCTTAAGGGCTGTGATGTTTGACACTCTGACTGTGAGGTCTATGTGTTGCAGGTGTTGTGTTCTGAGGTGGTGGTTGTTTGGGTGTCTGCTTTGGTGGCCTCTGCTGTTTTGGTAGATTTTTGATCAGAGCCTCCGAGTATGTCTTTGTGTGTTTATGTGTATGATTTGAGGTTGTGATGGTACTATGTGAGACTGGGTCTATAGTGTGTGTGGTAACCTTCTCCTCCTGACTGGTCTTGCCAGTCCTATGTTGAGAGAGCTCAGCTATACCATTTCCCTGCACCTGCCAGAAGAGCAACAACAGTTCTTGTTGTCAGCAGTACTAACATACTGCACAACACTAAACTTTACGTTTTTGCAGGGGGGCAAGCCCCCCTGCACCCCAACACCCCCTGCAAATTATATATTCCAACTCCGAGTTCGCATTACAGTGAGGAAAGGGATGAATTTCCCAAACTGCACTGTACCGTGATCTTTGTACAGTACTTTGAGTTTGTATCAGTGAATGCACTGTGCATTCGCTGATATGAACTTTCGACACGGAGATGTTCAGCAAGATGGACATTCGAACATCCATGTTATGAGTGTTCCATCTGAGGAGCATCTCCATTCGCAATTTTAATAGTAATTCTTATACATGTAAACATATATATTTATATACATATATACTACCAAATGTGAGCATTAATAACGATGAAAAGTTTATATATAAAGACCACTTATAGATGATGTAAGAATGAATTATAGTGATACTAATCATGTTAAGTAAAAATTTTACTTGCAGCTATATAACAAACTGGTATGCCCAAATGGTCACCCATCCAAATACTAATAAAGCCTGATCCTTCTTAGCTTCCAGAATAAAACAAGATCAGGCACCTTTAAGGTAATTTGGCAATAAATGAATACAAACTACAATGGTTTAAAACATGTAGGCACCAGCTAGCTACATGTTATAATGTAGATGCCCTCCGTTTCAAAACACTGGCAACAGCAATGTCATCATTAATGACAGAAGTTTGAGTTGCATTCAGTAGTAGCTGCCACATTTGTTCCTTATAGTCTAATGTGTTCTCCTAATTCCTTCCTCTGGGAGAAATGTCAACTTTATATAAAATGAAACACTTTTAAAATTGTTACACTGAAGTAAATGTTTACAAAGTGCCTTACTAATAACTCTCTTTATAACATTCCAATGCTCATATTATCTTTTGGCTCAGATGCCTCCAGTTTTGCCCACACTGAAGGCATGACACATTTTGCTAATAAATTATAGCTTTACTTCTACAACTACTTGCTTCAGGGCAGGAGATAGTCCATGGCTGGTTAGCTACAAGAAACTGCAAAGAAATATTCAATTTTTAGATGTTCTTCTTGAAAGTCAGAAGAGGAAGATCTCTTAAACAAGTGAGAGACTCCTAACACTTTGAAACAGATTCTACAACATACCTCTCAACCTGGAAACATCAAAAATCTGGACAAGGCCCATGAAAAATAGGTACAAATCTGTATGCTGCTTAACATCAAATTTACATGCATAATTACATAACCCCGCCCACTCCAATGGAATTGTGGGATACTGACTTTCAAACACAAACTGAAGAACAGACAACCAAAATATGGCACCAGAGTCCCCCTGCAGCCATTCCAATGTCCCATTACCTGTCTATTTCACCCCATTTACCATAAACACTAGTGTGTGCATACTGCTTTTCTTCTACAATGATTATTTGGATTTTATTTTTATGTTTTATAGCACAATGCACAAACACTAAGACACATACTAAACAAAGCAATACTGTCTCAGAATGAAAATAGAAATGGCATTAAAACTTCTCTGCCATTGAAACTTACATTCATTGAAACAGCATTGAAACCCACACACCACATCCAAAGAAAAACTGTTTGCTCCATGACCTATGCATTGTGATACACTCAATTTATTATCAAGGTTACTGAGCAGGAAATTTAAAAAAATGAATGTGTATATATATATATATATATATATATATATATATATATATATATATATATATATATATATATATATATATATACACATATATAGAATAGATCCTATGAAAAGCAACAGTAAAAGTCCAGTAATGTGAGGAAAAATGTTGACAATGCCACTTTAAAAAAAAATCAAACAGCTGCTTACAAGGTATAATCCTTTATTCCCTTCTTGACAAAAGTAAAGAAATGGAGACATGTCCAGGAAAGCGTTATTGTTGCTTTGCTTTTTTACTCACAAAGTTACAGCAGGATAGCATAGTGTTTCACTGAGTAGAAGAATTACACACAAACATTTTATTAGTGTCATGCTGCTTTTTTCCCCTTCTGCAATGGCACCTGCTAAGTAAGTAAACATCGTGGTCTACAAGGCAATGCTAAAACTGTAGGTTATCAGTTTTCTTAAAAAAATATATTAATTAAAAATTCCTCATGGTAAATACTTTCAAAATGTATCCTGCTGGGTTTTGAGTGCATGTTATGCAGTGCTTTTTTTTTTTTGTAGTCAATATAAGCTGGTGCTGTTTCACAGAACTATGGACTAGTGATGTTAAACCATTATCCACCATCATGCTTCTTCACATGCACATATACAGCAAAGACAATTTATAGTAATCCTCTCAGTTTTCTAGACTGCCTCATCACGAGCAAGATAACACTTAGCGTAAACCTTAAGAATCATCTAAAACAAAGTAAGTGACTCAGATACAGAAAAATGAGTGTTGTTTTAGTCTGGTTATGCAGTTGCATAGTAAAGAACACGGGTACTCAATAACAAAGATGAATGTGTAGTTTTGTCTCGATACTGCAAATTATTTTACTAACTGTATAAGAGTGTAGAGTTGTAGACATCTTCCTTCAGTAACCTGTAGATACATTTTAGCTCTTACATTTATATTCGTAAACACAACATATTCGTAAACACAACATGCTTTTTCGGCTTTTTTAAGGGGTGATTTCCTACCTGACTTGTTCCCGAATGCCTGAATGTTGCCTGCAGCTGTTGAAGCCAAAGAAAGCCATTTGAAAGAGCCAGAATCCATTTGAAAACATCGCATTCCTTCGAAAGCTAATAAGAATAATCCAAATTGGCAGATAATAACTACTTAGAGCGAGTGAGCTGTTTCTGAATAAGAATAACTGCTGAAAGCTAACTAGCAGACAGAGCAAACTTAATGTTTGAAACTTGTTTCTAAAGCGCTAAAATGCTCATCTGAATAACCCACTAACTGCTCACACTCGCAGATCAAGGGGAAAGCTGAAAATGTGTCCTTGGAGCACTTGAGCTCAATTCCGACAGGCTGATAGCCCTGACGGTGCTGACGTCATCGCGCACGTGATGATGTCAGTGCAAAATAAAAAAAAGCTGAGGAAAATTTAAAAATAAAACAAGAACTAAAGCCGGGAAAAGTCAGAAATGGAAGGGTGCCACCCGGGAATCGTGGCACCCCAGTATTTGGACCCAAAACGCGGTAAAAACTGAGTTATTCGGTACAGTTGGGAGGTATGTTCTACAAAGATATGCAAGTTATCTAAAAAAAAAAAAAGGAAAAAAGTGAATACCTTGCAGTCTGCAATAGACTATCACTGGAGTTAGGCACTTTGTGAATATCCTTGGAGCAGAGAATAATCCAAAGGGTAATGTAGAGAAATAAAAGTGTACTTCACACACAAAAATTGTTGCTATAGGAATTTGATGATTGCCATCTTTTAAATATAAGGTTAACAAAAAAAGGGAAAATAAAATATAACAGGTTGTGAAGGAATAGGATTTTGAAATTTGGAACTTCCACAAAACGATTAAGAAAAGAAAAAGCCAAGACTGGTTTCTATGAAGCTTATTTCTTTGATGCCAAATCCATCCTGGAATTTATTTTATTTGTATAAGTTTTCTGGGGTAAAGCACTGATCTCTGTGGACCTTTTTCAGACTCAGCCCAGGACCAGTGTCTGGCTAAGTGACTTTCGCAGAGTCACACAATTAGGCGCTGGAGGCTGAGGGAATCAAACCTTGCTTAGCCTTAACCTTGCCAGAATAAAAGTGCTTCCCTGCAAGAGGGACAGGCTGTATTACCCCTAGAGCCAGCAGACACTGAAAGACAAGGGAAAATAAAGACATTTGATCTGAATGATGAGGATAGAAGGGCAAGAGCCTGAATAAAGCTCTGAGCGAAGCTCAAAAAGTTTCCCTATTTAGGGAAACAAGGACAGGGGACAATAAATGTTTAACTTTTTGCTTCTTTTAAACGGGAAACTCCATACAAGTGACTGACTCATGAAGGAGACAAAAATCCAAGGAACAGGAATCAAAGTCCAGTCATGCAGGGAAGCATTTCCTGCTCCTTCCCTTGAGTCATACAAGAATCATTCTCCTATGCCCACAGAGGACACTAAAGTGACTGCAGCAGCAACAAGCTGTGCAATCAGCTAGTGTGAATCTCAGCAAACTGAGTACTACTAAAAGCAAAGACAAATGCTAGTATACTGTAAACATTACAGCTAATAAATGCTGTTTTTAAGCTTAAAATATATGTTGATATTTTTATTAAAGATAATGACCCAGTCCATGGTGTCTGAAGGGAGTACACAAGAAGAAACCAAAGAAAAGGAGTGGTCTGAGAAAACTGAAATGGCCATTGCAGGATCATCCATCTTCAGCTGAGGCAAGGAAAAAGCCTGCTGAACTGGCAAATGCTGCATAAAGATTTGACTTTATTTGTGTCCAGTGGAAGAAAGAACTGAGGGACTGGTAAGCTGTCCCATGGGTAAACCAAGCAAGAAGCCTAAAATGCGGCTATCAATATCATCAATAGTCTATAAAAAGGTAAGCATCAAACAGTAGTGCTTCCACAAGGCTACATAGTGACAAGCAGAGAATATACCTGTGCCAACTCCTAAAGGTATTTTATTAAAGTGTTAAACACAAAACGTAAAGTAAACTTGTTTAAAACTGAAGTTTATGTTAGAAAAGGTAAAATAGAACTTGATGCTTCACTGACAGAAATGTTTCCAGACAGTCCCCAAAACAGTACAATCTGGCTACAAATAAACAGTTCTTTTCAAAAAGAATTGTTGTAGTAAAAAAAATTAAAAGTGGAAGTATTTTCCCTGAAGGGAATTTATCTGCCCAGCTATGAATAAATATTAACCAATCATTAATCCACAAAAGCCCACAGGAGAAGCGTTCTTTGGTGGCAAGAAAGCTCTGGAGGGTTTAGTACCCAGACCACTGATTTTTACCAGCTCTGCTCAAGCTGTCAACAGTGAAGGTGCCCTTAAGCTTTGGAAGCTGATCAGATGTTATATTCTTGGCAGGATATAACCCATATGGCCTATGCTACTGCAGCAGTAATGATCTGCTGAACATCAAAGGGTACTTGTGAACTTGGAAGTGCAAAAAGAGCAACAAGCTGTGCAATCGACAACCAGTGTGAATCTCAACAAACTGAGTACTACTAAAAGCAAAGACAAATGCTAGTATACTGTAAACATTACAGCTAATAAATGCTGTTTTTAAGCTTAAAATATATGTTGATATTTTTATTAATGATAATGAAAGCCTGCCTTACAGATTTTTGATAATATAATATGTTAAGACATCAAATACATTGGAAGGGCAAACATAATCTACATAATACAATTTTATAGAGGCTTGTTGCTAACAGTAGGGGGGGTCTAGAACAAGGAAATTAAGTTATATAATTACTTAAGGCATAATGCTGTGTTAAATAATTTCATTGGGGGCCTTACCCATTGAAACATTATTTGCTTGCTCACTACAGATAATCTGCAATGTGGATAGTGTCCACTAAGTATAAGTAAAATGGTAAATGTGAAAGCAAGACAAGAACATCTATAATAATGTGAGGTATTTAGGGGTCAGAATAAAGGAAGATGTATGAAAGAAAAGTAAAGGAAAAAGAAACTAAATGTACTTAGATGCTAATTATGGTGACTATAGTGCATTTGGGCCACTTGATCTTCCTGAAAAATGTGTGAATGTGTGTATAAAAAAAGGTGGACATTGACAGTTAACCCTTTGTAAAAGATGAAAAATGTGATGGATTTTCAGTGGTGCCTGTAGAGCTTTATTGACTTGGAAACGGTGCCAAGAATGTTTATAGAAAATATTACATACAGAGAGAGACGTTGCTTCTTTCACTGCTGTTGGGATGCTAAAGGTAAGACAGAATGAAACTATGAACAGAACATGAGGAACAATGTGGATAAGGCTGGATGTAAAAACAAATTAATTTGGAATATATAAATTAAAATGATGCCACTGGGTGGCACAATGCATGACTAATAAAGTGAGCTGGTGGTCAAGAACAGTGACTACAAAGGAGGAGCATACTGGGATGGCATGAAAGGGGAATGCATAGTCTATTATTTTAGGGCAATACAACAGGAAATGATTGCCTGTTTAGCTGGTTGAGGGTATGTGAGAAAAGATGGGAATGAAGCATTGTGACTAGTAAAGTGACAGGTGATGACAACAGATTATGGAAGGTGATAGATATTATGAGACCTGACTAATAAGCTTAAATGAAACAGGTAGCAATGGAAGTGTGAGAGAAGTTATTCAGATATAACTTGGAGATGCATACTATGGAGTTATACAGATTTCATTTATGTTCAATGGGATAAAAAACAAACCATAGGTTCACAGGTGTACACTAGACTAATGACCACCAAGGCTCTTATAAGCCTAGCCGTGTAACCTTAATGTAACCCACAAATTTGATTTATATATGGGGTAATTTACTAACTGCCTCTGTCCATCAGAGACATTCATGCCAGACCAGAGGTGAATTTCCAATTACCCATACATTGGTCCAAAGTGAGTATAAATAGCTATACGGATAGGGATGCACTCTGCTTCACGTGTATGGGTAAGCCTGTTTGACAGAATGGGAATTCTCTGAGAAACATAGATGTGGAAAAGGTGCATCAAAATACAGCCCAGAAATGCCTTGTACACCAGGCAAAAATCTCTTCTCAGAAGTCTGTATGATACCAAATAAAGAGAAAAGACTTTGAGATGATCAGCATAGGACATTGTGTTTACTCCCTGTATTCTTTTTGTAAGGAAACCTTGTGAACATTCCAGTTGCTGCATGTGTTGAGTCAGGTACGTACCGAAGGGGACATTATACTTTATTAATGGCCTGATGAGGGCCAAGTACAGTGGTATAATGATCTCTCTGGGCTTAGATGCCATGCACTTGCGTATGAGCAATACATAAGGCTTTCATTACTACCTTGGACACATGATGGTCGAAGGCTAGGTTACTATCTACATGAATTTCCAGATCCCTGACTAGAGAACCAATTTTTAGGTTTACTTTATTG
Organism: Protopterus annectens; assembly: GCF_019279795.1. Taxonomy (NCBI): domain Eukaryota; kingdom Metazoa; phylum Chordata; order Ceratodontiformes; family Protopteridae; genus Protopterus; species Protopterus annectens. The sequence goes on along the minus strand of NC_056739.1, from coordinate 564,008,673 downwards.
ATGATGTAGTTACCTGAGGTGTCTGACTTCCCAAAATGTACCATAATGCATTCCTTGGTACTGAGGTTTAAGCCATGGCTTTGGCAACAAGTGTTTGTGTTAGACCTTCCTGAAGGCTGTTTTCATCTTAGGAGGATTCAATAACTGCTCCCAGTTTGCAAACTTTGTTAGCCACAGGCCTCTGATATGCAAGAAGTACCTGCCAAAGAGGAGTGGGCCTAGCACAGAGCTGTGGGGGACTCCACTGTTGACCAGCCTCTTTGTGGAGGTGGGCTCATGGATTCCAACCTTCTGGGTCTCATCAGTGAGGCAGCTAGCTATCCAGCATGTTATAAAGGGGTTCCTTAAGTTGGTTAACAATGCTCGAGTTAGGTGTTGTATCAAACGCTTTAGCCAGATTTACTAGGCAGTATGCACTGCTTTCCCCTCATCCATTATCTTAGTGACCTTTTCAGAGAGTCCACTAGATTCAATAAGAATGGCCTTCTTTTGACAAAGCCAAACTGGGATGGATCCAGTGACTGGAGATCTCCTATGTCCTTGTTAATTATTTCTATGATTATTCTTTCCATGGCTTTACAAATAAGACTAGTCAGACTAATGCGTCTGTAGTTTCCAGGATCTGTCAAAGGTCCGAGGATGACTGTCATAGTCCTCTGTTCACATGGCACAAGGCCTGTTCTAAGACTATAAGTAAATAATGACTCCAGAGGTCCTGATAAGTTATATTTTAGACTGCTCAGGAGGACTCCTAGGCACAGCCAGAACATGCTCCCTAGTTACAGTTGGAAGGGTTATGTCTGAGGATATTTTTGAGATATGGCTGGAGGTGACAGGGGGTAAACATGAAACCGAATTTGACCGCTATCAGGTTTTCTATATTGCCAGACTTGGTGAATATGGCACTATTTACCATCAGTCCAATAAATTGCTGTCTACTGCCCTTGAGGTTTCTGACATAGCTGAAGAAGAGCTTATGTTTATCTTTCATGTGGGATGCTATCTTAACCTCAAAGCTGGCTTTTCTTGACATAATTCGTATTCTAAGTTGCCTATTTCATTTGATGGAGAGTTTTTATATTTCCCTATGTTGTATATCCCATTTAATTTCTGATGCCACCAGGACGGTTTGATTCTGGGGCTGGTACTTGACTTACTTCTGATAGGTACAACAGCATCTATGCAGCAATTGACATGGTTATAGAGAGTTTCTGAGAGCAATTCAGCATAGGCTGCTGTCTTCTTGGGATGTGAATCCCCACTGAATTTTGACAAACCATCACTTATTAAAAGTTAGATGCCTTGGAATAGTTCCTAACTGTTACTGATTTTAATGGGATTACTGAGTTGATTTTGATTTTGAAGGAGATAGCTTTATGGTCGGTCCTTACCTTATATATTGGATCTGTACAGATCCCCTACAGCACTTTCTGCTGAAGCAGAAATCATCGAACATACATAACCAAAGGTGCTGTTCACCGAAGCAGCACTTTCGGTTAAGTATGTTGGTTGTGCCAGTCGCACTACGGTGCGGTTAAGGGAGAATTCCCTTTTCCCCACTGTAGTGCAACCTCAGAGTGAGAATATAAAAGTAGGGTGTGTGTGGGGGGCACAGCCCCCCACACGGGGGTGCAGGGTGGCTTGCCCCCCTGCATAAAATAAGATTTATTGTTTTTTAGGGGGGTTTCGAACGCACTTTAATGAAAGTGCTTTTTTGGTGAAAGCACTTTCGTTAAAGTGCATTCGGTTATTGTGGATTCAGACTATTGAACTTTCGTTCAATAGTCCTAGATCTATATATATATATATATATATATATATATATATATATATATATATATATCATTGCCACTCTGTGGATTGCTAACTTGTGTCCAAATGTGGTCAGGTCAGGTGGACGACTGGTCACTTAGATGTTTGGTCAATTGTGTGAGTATGTATGGGTGGTGTAGAAAACAGGGATTTTGATGGTAGAAGGCAAGTCCTGTGTTATTGATTCTAATGCCAAAAGTTTCAGATATACCAACAGTTTTGGAATTAGAAAGCTTAGGTGTTTGCAGGTGAGGGTTTGAGTAAGGACTAGCTTAGAGGACAGATTTAGTGATGTACATGTGGAGTGTTTTTTTGTTTTTTTTTTTGCAGAGAGAGAGTGTATATGTGTGTGGGTGTGTGTGTGTGTGTGTGTGTGTGTGTGTGTGTGTGTGTGTGTGAGTGTGTGAGTGTGTGAGTGTGTGTGTGTGTGTGAGTGTGTGAGTGTGTGAGTGTGTGAGTGTGTGTCAAAGTGTCTTGTTTAGTGCCAGTGGTCCTTTTTAAGTGTATAAGCAAAAGCAATTCCTTCCTAATAAATTTTTTTTATTGGAAAGATATTTTAGCTCTTCCACTCCTTCCTGCAGGCCCAAGATGCCAATGTTATTCTGTCTGCTTATGTTTTCCTGGTCCTCAGCCCTTTCATGCATGAGCTGTGGAAAGTCTCTGAAGTGTGCTTTATGACACTCTGCCTCTGATAACTAGAGTGAAAGAGATACTTTCTGAATCTTCAGAAGGAAGATACAGTCGGGCCATTGCCCCAGCTGCATATTTTATTTCCTGAACCTGGAACTGTAGCTAATATGAACATAAGCTAACAGGCATCCCATGTCTGAGGATTGTAGCAGTTATCCCTTGCCCTACTGCATTGTTATTGGGACAAATTCTGTATGCTCTCCTTAACTCAGGACAGTGTTGTCTGCAATTTGAAACTTGGTGTTTAAATATAGCCAATAAGAGCTGAAGCAGTCAGTCACTACCCCTAGCTGAAGGACCCTTATGGAAATGTTAAATAAAGAAGCAGCCTCTGCTGGCTCTGTGGCACAGAAGGATAAAGCCCTGACTGCAACCCAAATAATTCAAGATTGCTTAGCAGCTCAGAAAGCTGAAAGAGCCCAGGAGGGGTAGATAACAGAAAAGCAACTTGCATGAGCTTGCTCACTTGGGTGTGAAGGTTGTGGTGGATCCTCATACTGTGGTGACAGGAAGCTCAAGGGGCGTGTCATAGACTGTTCTGCTGAGAAGTGGCTTCAGGGAGAGGAATGTGGGTTTGTCTACCAAAATTGAGTAGAAGCCTTTGTAGAGGTGTCAGGAAGTTGTCACCTTCTTAATAGGGATGTAGGTTGTCCAGTAGTCCTCTGAAGCATTTGCATATGAGCTATATATGCCTTTCAACTTTTCCATACAAAAGATAAATTAGTCTATTACAGAAAATCTCCCACTAATATAACAGTGAAGGAAAACTGCATTAATGGAGAAATAAATTAGTCTATTACAGAACATCTCCCAGTAATGTAACAGTGAAGGAAAACTGCATTAATGTAGAAAAAAACAATGGTTCAAACAGGAGTTGTGCATTTGACATATTTCTTTACATATAACTTCTATATGTTTTGATAGGATTGTCACTTTTTCTCTTGATCCACGTCTGACAACAAAACCTAGATCAACATGACCTATATACGTAAGCAAAAACATTGTGAATGATACTACTTATGTTTACAAAGGTCCCCTAAATCAGTCCATGACCCATTTTGACTGCAGTTTATCCGATTGTCTATTCCTGTCACTGTCAAATAACCTTGGCGGCACTGATAGGTCAGGGTTGTAGCTACAGGAAACTCATTCCTCTCATTTTCCACCAGTTGTGCACTTAAGAATTTTGGGGGTTCATGACATTCAACTGGAAAAAAAAAGAGTTATGAGCAATGCCACAGAGATTTAAGAAAGAAAAGATAAATCATAATATAAGAGTATTTCACCTGGTACTGTTTCATCTTCTGTTTCAGAAAAGCATTCATCCTGAATATTCTGATTAGTAAATCACACCACACCATACCACCACATAAAGCTATAAAAGCACTGTGTGTGTGTGTATATATATATATATATATATATATATATATATATATATATATGTGTGTGTGTGTGTGTGTGTATTTAGATTTCTGTATGCTGTCACAATGAACGAAAATTACACAATAGCAACTCTTTTAAAACATGTTTCATGCCTTGAAAGCATTATATCATACTTTTTGCAAAAAAAGCTGTAGTATACAAATTTAAGATTAAACAACGCTGTCTCATAACCATGGGTAAATATTTTGCAGTGTCAGATATATTTCAGTTATTGCACTACACTCCTGTATTACATCACTTTCACATCAGACTGCTAAACTGTTATGTTACACTAAAACTTTTTGTGTGCAGCTCCTTCATGTCACTGGTAGCTAATTAGAAGAATAAGCCCACTTTTTCAAAGTTTACATGCAATCCAGAAACAGTGGACATCTTTCAGGAAGTGGCATACGTTTTCAACAGGTTAATGCGTGATCCTTCTTTTAGTGAAAAATGGACTATGCAATGGCAGTGATGCTTGCGCAGATCTTCATATTAAGAATCTTTCTCCCCAAAGTGCAGTTACCTCATAGTTAGATATGAAAAGTAAGGCATACAAAGGCAACATGTAAGCCTTGCCCTGCCCCAGATAAAATGTTTTTGACTTAAACTTGCTCAGTAAGTACCACTTCCATTTTTTAACACATTAAATGGTACTTACTGAACATGTGATGAAGTTTTTTTTGTCTAATTTGATTTGCTTTCCTGTAGTTGACTTATATCCATTTTCTAACTATTATAAATGCTGGAATTTTTCTGGAAAATACAGAAGAGTCTTCCTGATATTGATTGCTCTGTGACAACCACCGATGCATCCAATATGCAGGAGGTGAGTGCGCTGGAGGGAGGAGGAGAAAAAGAGTGTAGCCTAAGGGAATTTGTATATTTTAGACAAGATGCTGTACCAAGTAAATAGTGGACAAAACACAAACCTTCTTTTAGCTAAATTAAGCAATAATGTTTGAGATACAAAAAAAGATGTATGATGCATTTTGTTCTCCTCTAACAAGTGACAGCAGGAACTACATAAAGGACTAGAAAAAAGCGATTAAGAACTATGATTAAGAACTATGCTGACTGGAGTAAATCAGTTACCTACACAGCATCTTGGAGAAGCACTCCTATCCTTATAAATCCTAGAGGCATAAGCAAAACAATGACTGGTGCAAAGCTGCCACTTAACATAAGGCTTTATAGCAAACTAGGCTGTTAGTGATGTCAGTCAAAGTATCAATTCCAGGCTGGAGAATTTGACAACAAGGATGAGAACACTGATGATGTCCAGTTTCATTATGAGCTACCTTATGTCGAAGGAAAAGGCTGTTACTGTTGCACCACTGATTCCAGAAATGAGACAAGGAATACATCAACCCACATGGAGTTCTGTAATTGAGTCATACAAATTATGGGGTTTGAATTAATACTCCTTCCAGTCATGAGCACAGCCACGTTGTTAAATAAGGGCTTGGATATCTACCCTGTAGAGGGGAATGTGCATTTTGAAATTATATTGGATTATGTCAGGTTACACAAAAATTAATTATTGTATAATATTAATTAAGAAACTGAATTCCACAGATGAAGCCTCCAGCTTTATTCCTCTTTATAAAGACAATATCTTACTGTTTGAACAAGTATGTGAGAAAGATTAAGAGGCATATGCTATTCTACCACCAGAATTTGTAATAACTTAATGATGCAAGAACAGATACTCATTAAAAATGCACAGACAATATTCTAAATACAGCAATTAAAATGGCAGATAAATGTGCAGCAACAGTAATTCTAGACAAACATGCCTATAGGAACAATATTTTTTAATTATAATCCTAATAGAGCGGCCTGTTTCAAGGTAACATCAAATCCATTGTCATTATATAAGAATATAAGAACACTGATGCAGTTTCATGTGACTTATTCTTAGAAGGATTACAACCACTCTGAGTATATTTTCGTTCCACTTTCTCAAGATTCACAGATATAAACCACCCCAATGTTTACAATCATGTCAGACTACACTTTTTTTTGGCAATAGCCATCTTAATAATGCTGGATACAATGTTAAAATTTTTATTAAATGTATTCAGTTTGCCATTTAAAAGATACAGGGCATTTTATAGAAGCTTTGGATGAGATGAGTAGCAGGACAAAGACATCTTGCCAAATGCCAACATGTTATCACTTTATATTAATATTATAAATTATTTAGGTTTATTAAAGTTAGAAAAAGGCATTTTCAGTACACGGATTGGAGTGAGAGATGATCTTTACTATTCTTAACTTCACTGAATTAGTGTCAGAATGCAGCATTTTCATTTAGTGTCATGATACAGAGAGATAAAGCCCTTACTATACCCCAGATTACTCTTATTCCACTAGCGACACAAGAGCTTGGGGGGGGGACTGGACAGGTGGACGATGTGAATTAGCAGCTGAGACCACCTTTCTCATCCTGAGGGGAGGAAGCCTGCCGATGCTCGTTGCAATAACAGCATTAAAGTCTGGTGAGCTCCATGCTGCAAGCTGTATACCACGTGGTTGGGAAACTACACATGTACCTCCCACAGACAGCAGCTGCAAAACTCACAAGGTGGGGTGGGTAGGAGGTTACAGCACACTCCCTGACATCAGTATGATGCACCAGTGTTATCAGTCTCCGGCTGATTCCAGAGGAGGCTAAGGTAGGTCTGGTGGACCCAATGAATGGGGAAAGGAGCTGGTGGCCACAGCTGGTCAGCAGCAGTGAGGAGAAAGAAAGAAAAACAGAACACAGTATTTTTGAGTTTTAGGGTATAAGCTGCAAATACGTTAAAGAGACCGATATGGTAGCCAATTTAGCTCCCATATCAATTTTTCTGCTTTATGCTGGCAGAACGATGTCTTAGTTGAAAAAGAGTTAAAAAGAAATGTTGTAGTCTGTAAGGGTTTTACAGATGATGAATGCTTTGTGCAACAGTAAGCTCAATGCCCCCTATGCCCTTTATCTTATGAATAGTAATGAATGGGGCTAAGTAAGTTCTTAAGCTGTGTAGCAGTATTAAGGACCTATGGCCATTTAAAACCACTGACCTCAAGGTTTCTCGATCAAACACTTTGTCACCAGCCCATGATCTAGTTCTCTTAATAGATCCTATGTTCTTATTGTCTCTAACATGAAGTGGTTATTTATTAAATAATACCACCAATCACTGGGGTAAGTAAGAGCAACATAACTGAGTTTTCAAAATATTTGAATCACATTTCAAAGCTTGGTGTCTCCATGTTAAATTACAGTTGCAAATTTTTATATCCAAGATAGCTTCTAAACTAGGGTAATGAAAGACGTTGCAAGTAAATATTAACTTATCATGGGTGTGACAGTAATGAATAGTAAATAAATTGAGCTTTTTGCATCTATTATTGTAACTGTAATCTTTGTGAAGTAAAATCCACTTGAGTTTTCTTTGTACTCTCTCAAGAAAATTCAATTGATCTGCATTGTATATGCAAAAAATATTACTATATCCTAAGACTAGCCTAATATCTGTTTTATATACTAACTGAAGAAAATATCTAATTTCTTGTGCTACGATTTTTAAACATGCATCCCATTTAATGTGTAGCTTTATTATTATCAGCTCAGCATGTGTGTCAAAGGAAAGATTAGCATTCAGTGTTATTCCCAGGTGTTTAAATTGGATTACCTGCTTTAGTGGATGTTCTAGTAGGTACATAGGTAAACAAACTGCAGTGTTTTCAAAATACATTATATGTTACATTTGTCATAACTAAAATGTATCCTTATATTGTATGCCCAATCACAAGTCTGTCTCATATAAAAATGTTTATGTTCAGTATCAGAATAATTTTGTGCGGGGGCGTGGCCAAGGATGAACACAGGATAGCAGCAGATTTCTTCAGCTCCACCAATTTCATTACACTGACAGGAATTAATTACTTAAAAAAATAATTTTTGAAGTAATTTTCTTTCTAAATACGTTTTGTTTTATATAGTTCTTGAACTATATCTAAAATAGAAAGGAAATCTTAACAATATTCCTGTCAGAAATCACTGTGGAAATTTTCCTGTCAGTTTATCAGTCTGAAATGAGTTCCAGTAAGACAAATTCTGAAGACTCCAGCATCAAGAAAGAACTTCAGTCTCTGATAATTATAATCCAGCAACTTACTGATAAAATGGATAAAATGGATACTAAAATAGACACCTTCATAGAAAAAAACAAAACAAATAGACCTGTTACATACAGACCTGCAACAACAGAAGAACCAGATGACAGGCATAGAAGAAGCTGTGAATGACATGGAAAATAGAATCCAAGAAGAGGAAATCAACATTGAGTTTCTGCTGAAACAAAATACACATTTACAAACAAAGCTGGATGACCTGGAAAATAGATCTAGATGCAATAACATTAGGATTTTTGGACTGCCAGAAAATATTGAAGGTAACAATATTACTTCTTTTTTAACAACTTGGCTCCCTAAAACTTTAGACTTACCAGAAGCATTCTCTTTTGGTATCGAAGAGCACATAGATCTATAGCTAATACTAACTCTAACAAAAATATCCTAGATCAGTTATAGTTAGATTTCTATCATCTTTTGATAAAGAGATGGTTCTTAAATCTGCTTGGGCTAAAGCTCCTGTTAAGATTAATGAGACAACTGTGCGTTTTGACAATGACTATTCTTCCATGGTAATAGCTAAAAGAAAAGTTTTTCTGCCACTAATAAGGGAGCTTAAAAAGCACAGTTTAAAACATACCTTCTGTTTCCTGCCAAGCTTAAAATCTTCCTTCCTGATGGTCCTAAGGTTTTGATGATTTAGACTCTGCTTTACTGTTTGTCAAAGAAAAAGGATTTTGGATAAAATAGAAGAAATGGAATGGGCTAGTTCTTCATTAAAGAGATTGGCAACTGAAGCTTCGTGGAAGACTTCAGAGAAGAAGAATAGACTAAAAACAAATGATTTGTTATATGTTTTTCTCTCTCATCATTTTAGTTCATTATTAATCTTTTTTTGAATATAGTTCCTGCATTTCCAGAAAGCCACAAATATTTTGGAAAAGATTTAATCAAAGTTATTCTCTATGTGCAAAGAAATGTTTTGTTTCATAACCAGTCAAAATACCTGAAGATTTAATGGCAAGCTGTGATTCAATTTGTTTCTCAAGAAGTAAGGTTAGTAATTTGATACATTTTTTATCTTTACCTCTTTTTCCTTCTCCTTTATTATTTTCTTTGTTTAAACAATGACATTCTATTTAGATTATGTAGTGGGTAAAGGGTGGGGAGGGCAGGGAGAACAGTAATGAAAATATCATTAATAGAATAATAACATATTTATTCCTTGTAAAAGTTTTTATAAGTTCTTCAAATGCTATTTCTAATTATACTTTCTTGATTATACTGCTTATGCCTGGTTGTAAATAATCTGTTATGCTTTAACTAATAATAATCAGAACTAAATAAGAGTAAATAATGTTTTATTTTTAACTCTATTAATATAAACAGTAAGTAACATTCCATTGTATATACTTCTTACAGCTTTCTCTTACATTTTTTATTTCTGCCTCACTCCTTTTATTTTCTACTCTCTTTTTCTTTTCTTTATTAATATATAGAAATGCTTTTGATTGTGTGGGCACAGTGAATAATAGGATTTGTATGAAAATTGAGTTGGGAGAAGAATGTTGAGTTTTATTGCTTGTTGGTAATTGTGGGCTTAATTTCACTTACATAGAGGCTGTAATGATCTGTGGAATACATTGTGAAGGTTTTGTCATGGTTAGATGCATTTACACTGCTAAATGAATGTTTGTCACTAGTTTTTAATAAGTTTCCCGCCAAAATGTTAAGAGAGACAATCTGAGATGTGGGCTGTCTCATGCACAGTGTTAATGAGTTACTTCAGAAGCTTCAGCTCACAGAATTCTCACAGAGAAACTGAAAGCAGTTAGTATAACCTTTGACATAGTTATCACACTGACACACCACAGATTCAGGAAAATACTCTATTCATAAAATATGTCAGTTATAATGTTTTGTTTCATAACCAGTCAAAATATCTGAAGATTTAATGGCAAGCTGTGATTCAATTTGTTTCTCTTTCTGAAAAGAAGTAAGAGGCTGTAATGGTCTGTGGAATACATTGTGAAGGTTTTGTCATGTTTACATGCATTTACACTACTAAATGAATGTTTGTCACTAGTTTTTAATAAGTTTCCCACCAAAATGTTAAGAGAGACAATCTGAGATGTGGGCTGTCTCATGCACAGTGTCCATGAACTACTTCAAAAGCTTCAACTCACAGAATTCTCACAGAGAAACTGAAAGCAGTTAGTATAACCTTTGATATAGTTATCACACTGACACACCACAGATTCAGGAAAAATACTCTATTCATAAAATATGCCAGTTATAATGAGTCTAAATGATGTAGATGTTCTTCATTCCACATTGCTGCAGTCCTAACCATTGGGTAGTCCGTTGTCCAGTCGGCCCGAATACCAAAGTATATGGCTGACGTCGGTCAAGGCGCATTAGACTGACGTCAGGACGTCAGGGTACTAATGCGCATGACCGACGTCATATCCTCAGTCTTTTTTGCCGCATGGTCCGATGCAGAAGCAGTTTTGCGAGTGCAGGTTGGCGTTCTGAAATTTTCTGAAGTCGGAGTTTCAGACCGAATCAAAGTTGGCTAAGTACCCGTTGGGAACATTTTGGTTTTCTTGCCTCAGTATTTAACGGATGTCAGAAAAAGTGAATAACTGTATTTCTTGTGGGAAACAGATACCTCATAGGGATTACCATACTTTGTGTATACCTTGTTTAGGGCCTGAGCACAACGTTGTTGGATGCCGCTCTTGTGCTAGATTTAACAAACGCACTATTAAGAGAAGGTTAGACTGTGCCAGGTTAGTGTTTGGGAAGCGTTGTAATTATAAAATGCCGTCGGGTGCTCCGTCGCCCGCTTCCAAAAGCGCAAGGACAAAACAGCAAAGCCTAGGGTTGATGAACAGGCAGTCCCGGACGTCGGTTCTTTAGAAGGCTCAGTGGAGCCAGAGGTTTTGCCAGGAGTTTCTTTGGAGTCTCAGGCAGAGACTTTACTGTTACAGGATGTGCCCTCTCAGGAGGTAGGCCAGGCTGAGGGGGCTTCTCAGGTAACTGTTCTTCCCTCTCTTCCCATGGTAGTTAGAGCCTCTCCTTCTGTTTCCAAAACTTCTTTGAGAGGTAGGCCAAGTTTAGCTTCAGTGGGGGCTTCTCCTAGCACTTCAGGTTCTGTGCCTAAGAAACATATGCTTAAAATGGCAGAAGATTTGATTACTATGATTAGAGGTTCTATGCCCCTCCTGATAAGAGGCCTAGGGTGGAACCTGAGTTTGAGAGTTTTGAACAGTGTTCAGAGGCTTCTGAGTCTTCTGGAAGACTTGCAGGAGTATCCTCCTTATTTTGATTCTGATGTGGATGATTCCACTCCTACAGCTTCTCCTCCTGAGGATTTCTCATTTTCAGAGACTCTGCATTCCATGAGGGAGCACTTTAAATGGGAAGGCCAAGATTACTCTGATTCCAGGAAAAGGCTTAGGGAATTCTTGTTTTTACCCCAGCATAGGCCTTTAGCTATACCTCCTGTGTTGAATGTGGTGGAAGATGTTTTTGCAGAGGCTTCCCTGAACCCTGATTCTTTGCCTCCTGCCCCTGTTAAACCTGATAGGTACTATAGGGTGCCTGAAGCTCATAAGTATCGTTGTAAGAGTCCTAGGGCAGACCCGGAAACTGTTTCTCAGGGACCTAAAGGTGTTAAGGCCTCTGTTGTTAAAAATCCTGTTCCCACTGATAAAGAGGCAAGGGCTTTGGGTAGATGGGGAAAGAAAGTGTATACTTCTTCCACTTTAGCCATGAGGGCGTTGAATTGTCAGTTCCACATGCTAAAATATCAAAATTATCTCCTTTCTCAATTGAAATCTAAGGTGGATGCTTTGGCGGAAGGTATTGAGTGTAAAGAGTTGCTGGATTTAGTTCATGTGTCTGAACAAGTGGGTAAGCATTCTTTGCAATGTGGTTTTGATGCTGTACAGGCCTCCTCGAGGGTGGCTGCCACTAGTTCTGTTCTTCGCAGGCATGCCTGGTTGAGGGATCAGAATTTAGCTGAGCATGTTAAGACAAGGATTTTGGATGCTCCTTTACAGTCTGATGTGTTGTTTGGTTCGCCTGTGGAAGCAGTTTTAAAGAAAATGGAGGACAAAGCTAAGTCTATGCAAACTGTTACAGATTTTTCGCAGGTACAGCCCAAGTTTAGTAGAAATTGGCCTACTAAGGGATGGACATATCCTGCTTATGATTCCCAGTCTAGGGGTAGGTCTAGGCGTGGTAGGGGCAGAGCTCAAGGTTCTTTTAGGCCTAGAACAGGGAGTTCACCTGCTCAGACTTCTGGTGAGGGCAGGGGTCAGTCCTTTCGTAAACAGACCCAATGACCTGCCTTTTCAGCTGCCAGTAGATTCTCGTCTGGCAGCTCCTTTGGGAGGAAGACTGTCTCTTTTCAAAGAAAATTGGGATTTAATTACTCAAGACAGATGGGTGTTGGATATCATTCACATGGTTACAGGTTTTATTTCCATACATTGCCCCTTTCAAAGGCATGCCAGACGTTCCTCCTCCACAAAGGAAAGAGGCTCACAAGCAAATTTCTCTGTTACTCCAAATAGGGGCCATTCAGCCAGTCCCTGTATCAGAAAGGGGCCTAGGATTTTATTCTCGCCTGTTCCTAGTACCAAAGAAGGGGAACACGTGGAGACCAATTTTGGATTTATCTATCCTCAACACTTATCTGGACATTCCCAAGTTCAAGATGTTGACGTTACAACAGCTTTTACCTCTGCTGGGCAAAGATCACTGGATGGTAACTTTAGATCTCAAGGAAGCTTACCTTCATGTGCCTATAAGACTAAGTTGCAGGAAGTATCTGAGTTTTTGAGCTGGAAATTCTCATTATCAGTTCTCTGCATTGCCCTTTGGCTTATCTACTGCACCCAGAGTATTCACAAAGGTTCTGGCTCCAGTGATAGCTTACTTCAGGCTAAAAGGAATTCAAATCTATCCTTACTTGGACGACTGCCTGATTCTGGCTCAAGAAAAGGAAGACCTTCTACAGCATCTGGAATATGTTATAGCAGTGCTAAGATGCCTAGGGTATTCTGTGAACGAAATAAAGTCCAGTCTAGTACCCTCTCAAGACATGTGCTTTCTGGGTGTGAGACTGAATACAGCAGCCCAGATGGCCTTTTAACCCCGGACAAACAAAAGAATCTTTCCAGTTACTTCCATCAACTATCTCTTCAGTCCGGGCTGACTGCAAGGACAGTCCTTCAAGCCTTGGGGTTCATGGCATCTTGTATTCTGGTGCTTCCCAATGCCAAACTGCATATGAGGAAGCTACAATGGTATCTCAACAATCTGTGGACACAGCACTGCCAGGATTTGGACACTGTCATTCAAATAATACCTTGCATTCAAAAGGAATTTTTGTGGTGGGCTCAAGAATGTCACCTAAACAAGGGACTCTCTGTGACCCGGCCAGAGGCAAGTCAGATTCTAACGACAGATGCCTCAGATGTTGCTTGGGAGCTCATCTAAATGGAAAGTGGATACAAGACAAGTGGCCTGCCAGACTACAGCATCTACATATCAACATGAAAGAGATGTTAGCAGTTCAGTTTGCATTAATTGCTTTCAAGGAGTTACTTCTTCCAGGGCAGGTGTTGATTCTAACAGACAACACAACTGTCATGTGGTACATCAACAAACAAGGGGGAACACATTCTTACCCATTTTGCAGACAAGCAATGATTTTATGGGAGACTGCTCAGTCTGCAACTAACTCTTCATGCAAGGTTTCTGCCGGGAGCACGGAACTCCTTAGCAGATGTATTAAGCAGACAAATCATGGATCCCCACGAGTGGAAACTGGATCTTCATGTATTTCAAACATTGACAGTGTCATGGGGAACTCCAGACATAGATCTGTTCGCTTCTCCACTAAACCACCAGCTGCCAAAGTTTTGCACGAAAGGATTTCATCACACAGCTTGGAAAGTGGATGCTCTTTCTTTCAGTTGGAAAAATCTTCATGTGTATGCCTTTCCACCTCTGCCTCTTCTTCCAAAGGTGCTTCTAAAGGTCAGACAAGACAAGCCGAGGATGATTTTAATAGCTCCAGATTGGCCTCGGCAGCACTGGTACCCATTACTGAGGAGTCTGGTAAGGAAGCCTCCATGGCCTTTACCCTTGATTCCACACCTGTTGTCTCAGAGGGACGGTCATCTGCTCAATGTCAAGCTTCACTCTCTACATCTAACAGCCTGGCATATTCTGTTTTGAAAGACAGCAGGTCTCAGCTTCCTCAGCAAGTTTTAAATGTGATTATGGAAGCCAGAAGACCTAGTACAAGGAAAGTGTACACAGAAAAATGGAAGAGATTTTTGTTTTGGAGTGCAGCAAACAATTTGGAGATTACTGAGCCAAATTTGAGTGTGGCTCTTCAATATCTTACTGAGTTACTGGACAAAGGTTTGTCTTTCTCTTCCATCAAGATTCATGCTGCAGCAATTTCAGCTCACTATGATTGTGACCCACCATTGTTTTCATCCTTTGTTCAAGCAATTTCTTAGAGGGGCAAAGAATATAAGACCCCCATTAGAGCTCCTACTCCTGCTTGGGATCTCAATTTTGTGTTGGAGAAACTTACTCTACAACCTTTTGAGCCTGCTACTGCTGAATTGAAATACTTGTCATGGAAGACTGCTTTTTGTTGGCTATTACTTCTGCAAGAAGGGTTTCTGAGTTGCAGGCCCTTATGGCAGTAGAGCCCTCTTTGATTATCCATAAGGATAGGGTATCATTACGTACTAATCCTTCCTTTATGCCTAAGGTGGTTTCTAGTGTGGCTTTAAACCAAACTATTCATTTGCCTACTTTCTATGCAGATCCCCAAAATAAGGAAATGATTTTACACACTTTAGATGTACATAGGCAGTTGCGTTATTATTTAAGCAGGACTAAGGATTTCAGGCAGTCTCAGCAGTTGTTTGTTTCTTTTGCTTTAAGTTCTCAGGGCAAGCCTGTGTCTAAGCAAACTATTTCTAAGTGGATTGGGTTTTGCATTTCATTTTGTTATTCCCATCATGGCAAGGAAATTCCAGCTGGGATTAGGCCTCATTCCACTAGGGCTACTGCCACTTCAACAGCATTTCTAAGGGGTGGCAACTAAGGATATTTTGGAGGCAGCTACTTGGAGTTCAGTGCATACTTTCTCTAAGCATTACCACCTTCCTCTCTACTCTAAATCTAGGGCTGGTTTTGCCACAGCTATTTTGCAAGGCATGTTGACAGCTCCTGCTTCCTTATGATTTGCCAGCCTCCCTTACCTCTGCTTTGGGATTCTACCCAATGGTTAGGACTGCAGCAATGTGGAATGAAGAACATAGTACAGTTTTGTACCTACCATAAATGTAGATGTTCGAGGATCCACATTGCTGCAGTCCAATTTACCCTCCCTCCTTCCCCTCTTTGTTTAGGGGTGGTGGTGTGAGTTACTATATATTATTGTATATATTGTACATATGTTTGGTGCAGGGCTTTTTGGTGTTTTGGTTTGGGCCTTGTCTTTTTAGGGTCTTCTGACATCTGGGGCAAGAAAAGACTGAGGATATGACGTCGGTCATGCGCATTAGTACCCTGGCGTCCTGGCGTCAGTCTAATGCGCCTTGACCGACGTCAGCCATATACTTTGGTATTCGGGCCGACTGGACAGCGGACTACCCAATGGTTAGGACTGCAGCAATGTGGATCCTCGAACATCTACATTTATGGTAGGTACAAAACTGTACTTTTCTTGTAGTAAGTAAATGTCTTATTTTAGAAGGCATAGAAAATGAAACATTTATTTAAATGTTTTTGAAAATCTACTTAACAGCAGCATAATAATCTGTGTTAAAAATTTGTGTTCCAAACATATACTTTACTATAACTCATTTAATTCATCTGATTGACAAGCATAAATAATCTTATAACTCTATTCTGGAAGAAATGTCATGTGATATATTTTAAAGCAGTAGGTTAGCATGATTGTAAAATCTGGTTACTAAAATGTGTTTGCTGTGCATTATTTTGTATAAAGCAGACAGATTTATTCTAGGGACAGCAAGTAGGATAGTGCTCAACAAAGACACAACTCAGTGAGATCAGATATATATATATATATATATATGTGTGTGTGTGTGTGTGTGTGTGTGTGTATGTATGTGTATGTGTGTGTGTGATGGCTTTTTTTTTATATAATAATGCAAGTGTTTCTGAGAATCTGCATAACTATCCAATATGATTTATAATAATTTCTATGAATACAATATTTTACTCTATTGACAAAATGAATGTTTGCCACAAGTTTTTCCCGCCAAAATGTTAAGGGAGACAATCTGGGATGTGGGCTGTATCATGCACAGTGTCCATGAACTACTTCAAAAGCTTCAACTCACAGAATTCTCACAGAGAAACTGAAAGCAGTTAGTATAACCTCTGACCTAGTTATCATACTGACACACCACAGATTCAGGAAAAATACTCTATTCATAAAATGTCAGTTATAATGAGTTTAAATGATGTAGTTTCTTGTAGTAAGTAAATGTCTTATTTTAGAAGGCATAGAAAATGAAACATTTATTTAAATGTTTTTGAAAATCTACTTAACAGCAGCATAATAATCTGTGTTAAAACTTCTGTTCCAAACATATACTTTATTATAATTCATTTAATTCATCTGATTGACAAGCATAAACAATTTTATAATTCTATTCTGGAAGAAATGTCATGTGATATATTTTAAAGCAGTAGGTTAGCATGATTGTAAAATCTGGTTACTAAAATGTGTTTGCTGTGCATTATTTTCTATAAAGCAGACAGATTTATTCTAGGGACAGCAAGTAGGATAGTGCTCAACAAGGACATAACTCAGTGAGATCAGATATATATATGTGTGTGTGTGTGTGTGTGTGTGTGTGTGTGTGTGTGTGTGTGTGTGTGTGTGTGTGTGTGTGTGTGTGTGTGTGTGATGGCTTTTTTTTTTAATAATGCAAGTGTTTCTGAGAATTTGCATAACTATGCAATATGATTTATAATTTTATGAATACAATATTTTACTCTATTGACAATAATGAGTTTAAGTAAATGCTCATATACAAACAATTCAAGATTTTTTTTTTTGGAAGCTGTTAATAGTATTCACATGACAGAAAATAGATGCATCTTAATATATGTAATGTCTGAATCATATTAGCCAAAGTTTTGATTTAAATGAATGTTAGAACCTAATTTTCTCTCCTCTTGATTTCTAACATCAAGATTATTTGAATGCTATTTGAATACAAGTGTTATATATTACATATATCTATATAGTAGTATGAACAGTTTAAAAAAAAAAAAAGTTTATTTTAGTTTATATGATGCTGTTTTACCAAATGTGTAGTTTTGTCTTGATAGATAATTGAATTGAAAACTGTTAACCTCAGTTAAATATAACTAGTATTAAATTGATAAGGTGGTAGCTGAGGTACTGCTGCTTAGGGTAGGGGTTAACTTGAGTAGTAAATACTACTCTAAGTTGGAGTTTTCAACTCCAGGCTGGATGCAAGGTTTAATCCTTACATTATTTTCACTTGTTCATTGTTATATGTATATAGTTTTGACATCCACAATATATTTTGTATACTCATTGTCACTACAAACAAAATTGAATCCTATACAAAATCCCATAAGAGATTTAATAAATACAGCTATATTTAAAGGTACACCTAAAAGAGGAGATGTAACATTATTTATCTTGTTTCGATCATAAGATTCTTGAGTTTTAAAAATGCCAAATGACATCTTTAAAAGGAATTTCTTTAAACATTAATGGATTGAATAATCCGTGTAAAAGGGCAAGCCTAATAAGATACATTAATTTACACAAGGCCAATCTAGTCTTCCTGCAAGAAACCCATCTCTTGAAAAAAGATATTGATAAACTAGCCACTAATAAGTATACAGTATTGGTTAGTTCAGAGCACACTCAGAAAAAAAGAGGAGTGGCTAATTTATGGAATAAAAGTATGCCCATTCCTAAAACTATTAAGTCTTTTCAGGATGACAAAGGAATGTTTTGTATGGTTACAATACAAATTAATGGGAAGACTTGCACTTTAATTAATGTATATTGGATACCTGGAATTGGTATTAATACAGTGAAACATCATATTGATAAGATCATATCATTCTCTATAGGGGATATTATTTTAGCTGGTGATTTTAATTGTATACTACATGAAAGTGATACTACCACTATAAGGAAAAGAAGAATTACATCTAATACAAAACATTTAAATGATTTTGCTAATTCTTATCATTTGAATGATATTAATAATCAGATAGATTCAAAATCATTACCATACACCTTTTTTCTAACAGATACAAAACTTATTCAAAAATAGATAGGGTCTTTATTTCTAACCAGATGGTAACAGATTTAATTAATTCCAAAATCATTTCATGTCCTATATCTGATCATAACTCAATTGTTTTTGAATTCATGATAAATACTCAATGTTCAGATCAAAAGGATACCAGCATACTTAACTCAGCTAAAAGACTATAAAGAATATATACTTTCAGAAGTACAACATTTTCTAGACATAAATAATACTCCTGAAGTCTCCATTGTCTATGTTTGGGATGCCTTAAAATCATATCTATATGGACAAAGTATCAGATGGTATAATAATAAAAGGAAATCTTGGGATAAGGAATTGTTAGATATTCAAAGTAAATTAGACTCTTATAAACATAATAATAAAGAAAATATTATGGACAAGAAAGTTATTGAAGAAATAAACAAACTAAATGAGAAATACAAAGAAATTTTAACTCATAAAGTTAAAATAACTTTAGAGAAATACAAGTTTTTGTCTTATTCAGTAAGCCCCAAATACTTACATAGACTTAAAAATAAAACAAAAAGATTGAATAAACAAAACCATATCAAAGAAATCTTTTCTCTAAGGAAAAAGAAGAATGTTTCTGGTATACCAGAAATACTGGATGAATTTAGAAATCACTTTCACAAGATTAACCTCAACAACATTAACATGGAACCTAAAGATAAAATAAAGGAGTTTATAACCACAAACATGAATAAAAAGCTCAATAAACAACAGATTAAACTATTGGACAAGAGTATTTCATATACAGAAGTTATTACACAAATAAATAAGCTTAAATCAAACAAAGCACCGGGTAATGATGGTATTATACCAGAGATATATAAAATCCTTTCTAAAACTACATATTCATTAATACATAAGGTTTTTATTTTGGCCCAAACTGAGTTAATAACCCCCCCATCTTGGCAATATACATTTATTTCACCAATTTTAAAACCTAATAAAGATCCAACTAGATGTTCTTCATATCGACCCATCTCATTACTTAATGTTGATTATAAAATGTTTATGAGTATTTTTGCTGATAGATTGAAGACAATCATCCCCGGCATTATAGATATAGATCAGACGGGCTTCATTGTAAATAGAAATACTTTTGATAATATAAGAATAACTTTAACATTAATTGATTTTGCAAATAAGAAAAAGAAAGATTTAACACTTATTAGTCTTGATATAGGTTCAGCATTTGATTCAGTAAGTTGGGACTATCTGTTTATCTTACTGAAATGCACAAACTTCTCTGATGCATTTGTAAATTTAATTGAGCATTTATACAAAGGAACGCTGGCTTATATTAAGGTAGGAACATATGTTTCACAAAAAATACCCATTCTTAAAGGTACAAAGCAAGGATGTCCACTTTCTCCACTATTATTCACTTTAGTAATGGAGCCTTGGGCTAATTTGATTAGAAACAGTACTGACATAGAGGGTTTTGAAATAGACGAAAATACAACATCAAAAATTCAACTTTTGCAGATGATGTTCTAATTACATCAGCAGGATCTAATTCTTCTATGCAGTCTTTATTTGATAAAATGATGAATTTTAAAAGTATTTCTGGTTTAATATTCAATTAAGAAAAAACTAAAATACTACCTATATATACACGAAAAAATATTCTCATTAGTGATTTTACTAAATATGTACCCAATTCAGGTCAGATAACTTATTTAGGTATAATACTATCTAAAGATATTAAATCTATTATATATAATAACTATAATACCTGTTTTCTTAATAAACAAAATCTTTTTAATACCTGGAATAATGTGTTTTTTACTATGGAGGAGAGACTTACAATTATTAAAATGATAATA
Organism: Protopterus annectens; assembly: GCF_019279795.1. NCBI lineage: Eukaryota > Metazoa > Chordata > Ceratodontiformes > Protopteridae > Protopterus > Protopterus annectens. Next base: position 563,988,392 of record NC_056739.1, on the reverse strand, counting down.
TTCCCCAAGATTTTATACTTAATACAATCAATAATACTTTCACCTACAAAAATAATTATCAAGAAACTGAATACACTAATGTTAAATTTCTTATGGGCACCTAATAGACCTAGGATTGCATTAAAGAAACATACTAATAGCTGGTCTCAAGGGGGTATTTCTTTTCCAGACTTTAATTTATATATTATCTCTTCTATTATAAAAGTTATTACTTTATTAATAGATCAGTCATATATCGCAAAATGGAAAGATTATTGGGAGCTAATTAGTATGCACTTCATGAAAATCTCCTTAACACATAAAAATATGATTGTAAATAACTCCATGTTGTGGTTGCTAAAGGAATTTTGTACTTCACCTATTACACCTAAACATATGGTTTGTTACCCATTAAATATTATTATTAGTTATCGTAACTTTATATTCATGCACCCTAAGTATAGGGAATGGAATTTTATTGTATTCCCTATAATGTATACTCAGGGTATGCTTATGTCATCTACTTCTGAAGGAGCTCATTTAGCTATAGATAATGATCTAAAGTACTGGTATCAGCTGATATCTGATAATAAAGTTAAAAATCTAGATTTCTTAAAACAAGAATTTGATCTAAGAGAAACTTGCTGGTTAGAGGTTCAGATCTTTAGACAACATCTCATTGACAGAATAGATCTAATGTCTATAACAGTTAAAGAATCTATTCCAAAACTGATTGATTACTTGATATTAAATTTACAGCATAAAGTTTCTGATAAAGGTAAACTTTCATATATACATAAAATTATCAGACAAGAAACTTTTTACAGTGTAGATTCATACTGAAATTATTTCACCTCTATTAATGGGGACCCACCAACTCAACAAGACAAACAATATATATTGGAATCTGCTTATAGAACTACATCTTCCATTGTCTGGAGACTTTATACATGGAAATTTTTACATAGATCTTTTTATACACCTTTGATGATGAATAAAATAAATAATAAAGATAATCTATGTAAGAGATGTAATGTAGAAATTAATGCTGACTGGGCTCATATGTTTTATGACTGTATGAAGTTGAAAGAATACTGGAAGTCAATTAATGAATTTTTGCAGGCTCTTTTTACAGATAATTTCATTATTTCTAAGTCTCTTATATTATTCAACACACCTGTACCTCAATGTGTTAAAAGATTAAGCTTCCCTTGTTATGGTCTATCCTAGCAGTGGCCAGGAAAATAATAACTAGAAATTGGATTTCAGATACACCTCCTTCGTTCAATGAATTTAAAAATGTTATGAATATAATGTGCCATATGGAAATAAGCACAATTAGAATGAGAACAACTAGAAAAACATCATATTATATTGTATGGGATAATTTACAAAATTTGTTAAAAAATTCTAATTTCAATAGCACGGTATTTTAGTTTAATTAATTGATCTGATTGTAGTGGATGTCATTGTAAATACTTTAGTTGTTTTGTTGAATATTATAATAATACCTATTTTTAATTACTTGTATAAAATTGTTATGATATTTCTCTTATATGTTAAAACAATAAACCTGTTTTGAAAAAAAAAGAATAATTTTGTGCAATAAATAGTCTTACAATCATCTGCATATTTATTTATCTAACATGTCCTAGATCTAGAAATGGAGGCAAATAAAATAGTAAATAACTCTGGTCCAAGAACCAAGTCTTGTGGTACTTGAAGATGGACAGGAACAGAGTCAGAACTTATACTTTTTATGGTTACAGATTGTGATATATCAGTTAACCATGACATAATCTACTTTACTAGGAATATATTGACCTTAGTCTTGATAAAGCTTTAATAGATTCCATGGTGTGGAAGAGAGTCAAAGGCCTCAGCTATGTTTAAGAAAATTATTTTACATGAGAAACCTAGACCCAAGGCCTTAGTAATGTGATCATAAAACTTAATAAACTTATCAACATAGAGTTTCCCTTCACAAAACCATGTTGATCTAAGTACAAAATGGCAATATCTGTGCAATTGATCTCCAGTATTTAATGAATGCACCTTTCAAAGCATTTGCCCAGAATGGAAGTGAGGCTAATAGGTCTACAGTTGTTAAAATCACTTTTATTATATTTTTTTATACATTGGTGTCAGAGTAAAAGTTATCTACAAGTTGAGAACAGTACCTGTTTATAATAGCATATTAAATATTAGGTGTAATATTAGTATTAAAGTATTTTTAACTGTTAGTAACTGTATGGAAGGAGTCGAATCAGCACCCATAGAAGTTGAATTCTTTATTTTACTATAAGCTCTTCCTATCCTCTCAAGATAAAATATGGCAAGATGAACTGTCAGAAATTACACATTTGGTTGACAATCTGTGAAAACTACATCTAACAGTGAACAGTACTGCATAGTGCTGGTAGAACAGATATGTTATCTTCAAAGGATCATTTATTATACTGCCTTCAGATTTTACAGAGTTTACTGGTGGATAAGAAATGTTGATACTATAAATATCTTTTCTTATTATTAACAGCCACACCAAGCCTTTTTTTTTTGAAAACTTATTTTCTCTATTCTAATTTTCCTCTTACGTGATCTACTGAAGTTATAAAAATTCCCTTAGTTGCTACTGTTATTTGTTTAATGTAAATCTTAAATTTCATTTGCTTTTTCCTATGCAGTTTATAAAGATCTAAATTACACCATGGAGGAAATACATTTTATGTGAATTATCTTATAAATTACCTATGGCTTCAAGGTTATCAATAAGTAAATCATTTAAACTGTTGTATCTAAAATTTACTTTGTGATTCAATAAACATGTGCACCAATATGTTAAACAGTCTCAGTTTTTTTTAAAGTCATCTAATTGATTCTTTCATAATTATATTTTTTCTGAACTCTTGGCGCAGAAGTCTGCATTTTTTACTGAAACTTGACTGTTGACATGAAAGTGCAAGGGGCTCCCCAATTATTATGTTGTTAATAATAATACCAGGGTTATCGGTCAGAACTAGATCATGAATGTTTGCCGCCCTGGTATCTTCACTGACAAGTTGGGTCAGTCCTCATTGTAATGTATTAACAAACTCTCTTTCTTAAGTAGTTTTTGGAGAAAGATTTGTCCAAGAAATACCAGAGTAATTAAAGTCACCCATTACGTTAATGCTGTGATTTAAACAGGTGAGGTAATGTCATTGTTTAAGTGCATAGGTACTGACATTACAGCGACAAAGAACAATTATAAATGATTTAATTGATAAAGGATGACCAAAAGCCTAATTAATTATACAAGTGAAGATGGGATATTAAAGCAACAACAAAAACCAGCAGTGAGTCCCAGCTCTACCTTCCAAAATGGTAAAATTTATTCAGCTCAAACGAATCTCTCTAGCGCCTCGGCCAACAGCCTTTACAGAGTAAAACAATGAAACTCTTAAAAATTTCAGAATATATACAACATGAAACAATGAATCAATTATACAATCAAGCAATTAAAAAAGTATAATACACATTTAAGGTCACAGTTTTAAATAAGACTTTGCCAATTACATTCTCTATTCATACCATGTGGATGTAAAGTGCCATACTTCATAATTAAAATAGATTCCTTCTGTCTCAATATATTCGTTTGCCATTCCAAATTATTATAATAAAGAGGAACATGTTCCAATATAGTAACTTTTATACAATCAGTATTACCATTGTGTACAGAATTAAAATGTTCAGCAACAGGGCTACTAAGTTTATTATTTCTTACATCTCTAACATGCTCTTTGATTCTATCTGCTAACATTCTCTTAGTTTCACCAATATAATATTTATTACAAGTACAAAATATAACATAAATTATACCCTTACTCATACAAGAGTATCTTGCTCTTGTGGTGAAATTATTTCCATTTATCTTAACCACCTCAGACACTATGTACTTACAAACGGAACAATTTCCACAAGGAAAAGTTCCTACAGCTTTCATATTGTTAAGACTGCTGGTCTTAGGTTTTTAATAAATACTATGTACCAAAAAATCTTGAATACTTTTACCTTTTTTATATGATATAATTAATTTTGTGTCTTTTAATGAGATAATATCTTTCTTAATGAAATTCCAATACTTTATAATTAATTTATTAATAATATGTGAAAAATTGATATGTTTAGTAACAAAAAACATCTTCTCCTCATTAAGTTTATGAATATTATAACTGTTATAGTTATGACAGTTATTAAATGTATTAACAACATTATTGTTTTCAAATACCCTACAAAAACTGTTTTTAACATTTACTGGGTCATATCCTCTATCAATAAATACTTCAGCTACTTTAAGAGCTTCATTATAAGCTAATTTAATATCAGTATTTAATCTTTTTATTCTGATAAATTCTCCATAAGGAATAGCTGTCAAAGTGTGAGAAGGGTGGCAACTATTGCCCCACATTTTCCAACTAATTTCATCAAATTTTCTATAAATGCCAGTATGTATCAAATGGCCATTAATACCTTCAAGAGAAATACCTAGAAAGTTTACCTGACAGCCTCGTTGTATATCACTAAAACTAATACCAAATTTATTATTATTTAATTCATGAATGAAATGTGCAGATGAATTAAAGTTACCTTTACAGATGAAAATAAGATCGTCGATAAATCTAAAATACTTTATAACATTATTTTTAAAGAATTGTTGTCTATACAGGAATTCATTTTCAAACATTCCCATAAATAGGTTCGCATAGGCTGGCGCAAAAGCAGCTCCCATAGCTGTGCCCATTAGTTGTTTATACAAAACGCCATTAAATTAAAAAATATTGTTAGTTAGACAAAATTCAACTAATTCCAATATATAATAAGTTTTGGGACTATCACCTAGAAAAAATTTTATAGCTTCTAAACCCAAAGTATGGGAAATATTGGTATAAAGACTCACTACGTCAGCAGTAATAAAATACATTCCCTCAGTAGTCCAATATATGCCTTTTATTTTTTGAAGGAAGTCGTAGGAGTCTTGAATATACGAAGGTAACATCAAAACTTTTTTCAGTAAAATTTCATGTAACAAAGTACAAAGATTGTAAGTGAAATAACCATAAGCTGAAACAATAGGACGGCCAGGTGGCTTATCCAAATTTTTGTGAATTTTTGGCAAACAAAAAAAATTTGCCACTTTATTATTTTTTATACTTATTTTCCGATCAACATCTGTCTTAGTAAAATAGTTTAACCTGATGCCTTTCTGCAATAAAGCATTGAAGTCAGCCTCCGCCTTCTTTAAATATGCTATATTTGTTTCACAAGACAGTTTTGTTATCAAGATGTTTCATACACATACTATAGTAATCACAAGAATTTAGTATAACAAGTTTTCCCCCTTTATCTGATGGTTTGAAAACTATATTATTATTCTTACTTAATAGCTGTAATTTATCCCATTCCATTTTTGTTAAATTATAATAATGCTTCTGACTTATGAATTCTTCCAATTCCTTATCTAACATTGTATTTAACAAAGACTCAAATTTCTGTATGTTAGGATTTTTACAAGGAGGTAAAAAACAGCTGGTAACTTTCAGCATATGTGTATCCAATAAACCATAAGCATTATTTACACTTTCATCATCCGACAAACATGAATAGAAACTCTCATCACTTTCTATATCACTATCAGATATTAAAGTAGCATCACAATTAACACCATTACCAGAGTTGTTGTTCAATCTAAAGAAATATTCCCTTAAATGCATTTTCCGACATAGCTGAAATAATTCAACCTTTAGCTCATGTTTCTTAGGGAAACAGGTGGGTACAAATTTAAGGCCTTTTTCCAAAATAGATAGTTCAATACTATCAAGTTCATAACTCGACAGGTTAACCACATAACTATTAGTAAAATTATCACTATGTAAATTATGTCCATCTACCTTTCTTATATTGTCCATCGCCCGAGTCTCTATGGCGTTCTGAGTTAGTCCATCCCCTTTTCCTTGAGTTGGCATAATGTCCGTTGGATTCCGAATAGGTCTTTCGAAAGGCTTCCGAATTAGCTGCCCCTGGTAATTCGGGAAAATTTTCCCTGTCATCTTCTTCCCATGATGATGCCCCGCTTTCACCAGACAGGAAGTTTTTATTATTTTTAAATTGTTCTGAGACCGGATTTCCCTTTTGAAAGGGTACACACTTTTTTCGGCTCCTCTGGTGGTTAGGGAACACGAACGCCCTCTTGTGTTCGTAATCTCGTATGTCTCTAGTTAACTTTGATTTTTTCCGATCCACCAAATCCTTTTCATAATTAGTTAGCTTCATGTTAATGCCTATAAGAAAGTTCTCTAGTGTAGAATTCGAGGTGATATTAATTAACTGTTCACAAACTTGTTTCGTTTCAGCAACAAGTTTATCTTTTTTCATATTATCTCTTTCAATCAAAATTGTTACCCATTCTACACTACACCGATGTGCAGCTGCTATCCACCGTTCATGAAATTTGAGCTCCATCTCATCAGTGAGATCAAACGGTGTAGATGGGTTTTTAATGGACCTCAAGCCCCTTGGTGTGATATCAAGTTCAACATATCTTTCAAGGCTGCCAATATTATAAAAAGTTGATGTCTCTTTAAAAATTAGCCTTTCAAGTTTGGAGCACAGATCTTGTGCATCCGGATTATCAAGGATGATGTTTTTTTGCCTACCATGGCAAACGGATTAGTAGTAGTTCTTTTTCGGGAATTTTCCCATTTTTTCATAATGCCCAAACTTGAGCCTCCTGAAGCTTCTGGTGTTACATTCTTCACACCCGATATATCAGTATCATTGGTAGGTATAACATTGATGCGGCCAGTAGTATCACCATTGCGGTTAAACATTTCCATACCAGTTTCTCTAAAGATACGTGGAAAGGAGCACATGGACTCACTAGTCATTATGAAACAACAAAAGGATGAAGTATATAAAAGCAACAACAAAAACCAGCAGTGAGTCCCAGCTCTACCTTCCAAAATGGTAAAATTTATTCAGCTCAAACGAATCTCTCTAGCGCCTCGGCCAACAGCCTTTACAGAGTAAAACAATGAAACTCTTAAAAATTTCAGAATATATACAACATGAAACAATGAATCAATTATACAATCAAGCAATTAAAAAAGTATAATACACATTTAAGGTCACAGTTTTAAATAAGACTTTGCCAATTACATTCTCTATTCATACCATGTGGATGTAAAGTGCCATACTTCATAATTAAAATAGATTCCTTCTGTCTCAATATATTCTTTTGCCATTCCAAATTATTATAATAAAGAGGAACATGTTCCATACAATCAGTATTACCATTGTGTACAGAATTAAAATGTTCAGCAACAGGGCTACTAAGTTTATTATTTCTTACATCTCTAACATGCTCTTTGATTCTATCTGCTAACATTCTCTTAGTTTCACCAATATAATATTTATTACAAGTACAAAATATAACATAAATTATACCCTTACTCATACAAGAGTATCTTGCTCTTGTGGTGAAATTATTTCCATTTATCTTAACCACCTCAGACACTATGTGCTTACAAACGGAACAATTTCCACAAGGAAAAGTTCCTACAGCTTTCATATTGTTAAGACTGCTGGTCTTAGGTTTTTTTATAAATACTATGTACCAAAAAATCTTGAATACTTTTACCTTTTTTATATACTTCATCCTTTTGTTGTTTCATCATGAAGATGGGATATTGTTATGAATCCATAATGTTACTCCCCCACCCCTAGGGTCCTCTCTGAGACAGTCATATTTTGTGCAATTTGAAATTTGTTATGCTGTCATGCTCCAGAACTCCACTCCACAATTGCTAATACTGTATAGTTACGCTCAGTTACTATGCTGACCAATTCATCAAACATGTTGCCCAGATTATGTGCATTGCAATAAAAACATTTCAAAATTGTGTCAGATCCTCTGTGTGCTGAGTTGCTAGAGGATGGCGTTTTAGATTGCCTAAAAAAGTTTTCAGGTATTCATTAATTTTCTCTTAAAGAAAACAGTCCCATATTGACTAAGGGTAAGTTCGATGTTGTATACTGTACAAAGTGGCCTTAGCCAACTATTGAAATGTGGGGTTTGGTAAATATGTAGTCATTCCCATGTGGAGATGGTATTATTTCACCTAGTGTAAGGTTAATAGAAGCTTCTTGAAGCATTTCAATTAGTTTCAAACTGTATTATTCATATGGTTATTTAGTGTTAACAGCAGGTCATTGCTTCCTGCATGGTTTACCATCACATTGTAAAATATCTTTCTTGAAGCAGTTTTGGCAACATATATTTTACACCTGAAAGATTTAGACAAGCTAGAGTACTCATAGTAATATAGTTCTTGTTTAAACCACTTATGCCTTTGATTGCAGGCTTAAGCAAACAAGATTAGCAATTCTTTGGGAACAGTTAAGTTAGATGTAGCTGAATATATAATATTGTTTCTTTTGCAAAATAAATAGGATCAAAGCTCATAGGAGGTCACTAGGCTATCGACCCTGAAGTCATTTCAAGCCTAGCCGTTTTCTCCCAATGTAATACCATAGATACTCTAGTCAATACCTAGGATTGTATTTAGTAATGAATGCCCATGTCCAGGAGGTTGTGGACGCTATCTCCAGTAAGAATTTATGGTGCTCCATCCACTCATCCAGGTTCCTTTTGAACAGTGTCATAGAAGAGCTTTGTTTTGGAAATCTCTGGTGTTTCAGTAACTTTTTGAGTGAACCTCTGCATATGTAGATTTATGTGTTGGATGCATACTATGTGCCTGAGTAGTGGTACTATGTGCATGAGTAGTGGTAGTATGTGCCTGAGTAGTGATACTATGTGTATGGGTAGAGGTACCATGTACCTAAGTAGCGGTGGGTGAGTTGACAACCTCTTCCGTGTTACTGTTGCAAGTGTGAAAGAGGAGAGATTCAAGATTCTTGGTGTAGATATGTCTCTCACACTCTGTACTAGAGTGAGTTCTTAGAACAGGGTTGTTAGTGTACATGAGGCAGTTGCTACACTGCCTCAGGAGACCCAATTCAACCAGGCTGGCAGGAGAAACAGGGCTAGTCCAACTGTCCATAATGCTAGGTTTGAAGGACTGTTATCACAAACTTTTGCTTTCAGAACTGATCTAGGAGGTGCTCTGCAAATGGATATTTCTGACTGGGTTTTTGGCTGGTGGTTTAATAGGTCACAGCTCACTAGCAATATTTCTTAGACTCGAAATTTACTAAAGATGAGGATTACACTGATGTACTATGACTGTATCTAAGGAAAAAAAATGTTGAAATTAGCTGTCTTGCTAAGACTCAACTCTGTGTTGCAGTGAGCTATGCTGCGTGATATGCAAACAAGCAAAATCTACTGAAATGTAGGGCTTAAATACCAGAAGCTAAAAACATTAAAAAAAATTAAAACCTCAAAAGAACCACTGAGGGTCGGTACTCCAAGCCCTAGACTACGTATATCACATCATCAATAGTATTACTGATATTCTACTCTTTACCTAATCTTTGTGCCCACTGAGGTGTCTAGAGTGCAAAAAATGCAAGTCTGCTCAAAATAAGAATCAGTTATGGCTTGTGCAGACAGTACATCATCACCTCTTACATCATCATGTGATTTGGGAATGCACATATTGATTAGCCAGACTAGTATTTCTTATATCATCAGGACATCCAGTTTGATCATCTATCTTAACGTTATCTGAGCTGGAAGAGCCAGACACTTTTATATGTTCAGGACTGGACAAAACTTAAGGTTTTTATTACTACTTCTGTGTATAAGTTTTCTCATAAAGCTTGTTGACAGTCTGAGATAACATGTGACTGATCACGTAGTGTGGCTGCACACTGACAACAGCTTAATTTTGGCAATCCCAGTCTGAAAACAGAAACTGAGAAAAAAGGAGTGCCATTAAAACTATCATTTGTGAAAATTCAGTTACTAAAGTACATTGCCTGGATGCCAGCAAAGTAGAAACGTGGAGTACATGAAAGAAAATCAGTCAGAAAAGGTGAAGAGAAAACACTGTTTGGGAAGAATCCTGCAATGGTTCAACAAAAAGCAGTGCAAGCTTCAGCTTTGGTACAAGAGATAGCTTTCCAGTAATTAAGAGGGGAAAAAAATAAATAAAATTTACTCAGAGATGATTACATGAAATCCTGAAAGAACATATTAACTCAAATAACAAAAGGATGGAAAACAGAAAAACCTTTTATTAGCTGCTCAGATGAACAGATAAATCTGCAAAAATCAGAGGTTGAAATGAAGAAAAGGCTGGCTGGCTATGACACTTCTCAAGAAGCAAAAAATGGTCAAGTTAAAAGGCAAACTGACAGATAAAACCTCAGATTTTCTGCTGTATCACACAAACTAGAAGAAAACCTCAGATTTTCTGCTGTATCACACAAACTAGAAGGAACAGACTGTATTCATTTTATGAAAGCACAAATAAGCAAATGGAAAGATATTTCACAGCAGGATTTGTTAAATAAAGGGACATCAAATGTATGCTCCAAACCTGGCCATGAGAAAGCAGCAAGACCTATATTAGTAAAAATGCAATCATACTAGAAAAAGTTTATCCTGACAATATACTGTGGAAAAAGGGAAAAGTATTACAAATCGGAGACAGCAGAGTATTTGTGGAAGATGATTATTCACTGTACACCATGCAGAAGAGAAGCAAATTTATCCCAGCAATCAGTGAATGTCAAGAAGGAGGTATGAGATTCAAGCTGCTGTATTCATGTTTCTTCAGAATATTTTTTCCTGGAGGATCAAAGACATTTTTGATGCAGAACAGGCTAAGGAAGAAATTAAAAAAAAGTTGATCTAACAAAAAGTGATCCAGCAAACAGAAAGAGACTTTGCTTTTCATTCCTCTGACAATAAAGCTCAAAGACAGACTTTGCCAGTGAATCATGTTCCAGTATTCCAAAGGAAAAATGCACAAGAGTTGATTAGAAGAATCAGGAATACCTTGGTCTTGAAGCAGAGTCTGATGCTGGGAGATGGAGATGAAGTGGAAAAAAATCAGCAACAGTAAAAGTAGTGAATAAATGGGAGACGATAAATCATTAATCACATTTCTGAAATATGACTTTGGAAGAAAAATTGGCTGAAAATAACTGGACTTTTGCTGACATTGTTAAACTTGTGGGTGGACTGTAAAAGTATATACCCCCACTTTAGGCCATTAATGTTTAAAAAAGACACCAAAAGGGAAAATTAACTAAGTAAACAGTATGTGTTCTTATTAGTTTTTGTATAAATCATTTAATGATACAGACTGCATGTTATATACAGTAAAACAGTTTTGGGTAGTTTGCAATCAATGGTATTTTAAATATGGTAAAGATGTTAAAGTAAACAACTGCTTTTTATTTGTAAGAAATATAGACTTTACAGCAAAACTAGAGAAGAAAGGCTGGACAAAAACAAGTTTAATGTTAATAATACTGTGATCCTGGGGTGGGAGTTGGATGTAAAAATCCACAGAATACATTTTACGTAGAATGAGATATTTTCTCTTATTTTTACAAAAGTAAATGTCTAGATATCAGGTAAAGAGAAATAGATAGGGGAATCTTAAGTGAAAGCCCTGCTCTAGTAGATTTTTTAGTTAAATCTAAAACAGAAGCTGCTGTTAAAAAGGGATAATTTATAGGGCATGTAATATACTGCATGATAACTATAAAAATCAATCACTGGAGGTTAGAAAATATTGAAAAGAATAATTGGAAAAGCAATTTACAAGAGAACAACTGGAGGATATATGTATGGCTCCCAAGTATGGAACAAACTCCAGAAGGTTTAGGATATTTCCTAGGAACTGTTTGCATACGTATTTTTATACCTCAGCAAAGAATTTTTCCTCAGATAGATAGCAAATGTTGGAGGTGTCATGGGCAAGAATAAGGAAACAAATGTTGGAGGTGTCATGGGCAAGAATAAGGATACTGAAAACATACATTTTGGAGTGTAATGAGTTGGCAGATTTTAAGACTTTCCAACAGAACACTGTAATCTATTGGGTTATCAAATGTCTCTAACTAAGGAAATGATTCTTTTGAGCTGGGACACAGGATCTGGTTTGCTAGACATCTGTTGGCTGCCAAAAAGCAATTACTAGAAAATGGAAATCAAAGTCTAAACTAACTGTATTTGAAGTAATGAATACTGTAATAGAGATAAAATAATTGGAAGAGGGATGTTTAGAAAAGGAAGTATAACATTACATAAAAATAAATAGAAACTGGGGAACAATACATGCAGAATAATGTTTAGGAGGAGGAGGAGTGAGGCTTAAGTGAAGGCAGAAATTCATCAATTTATGTAATGTTGGACTGATGATAGTTACAAGGAAACAAAAGATAAAGATATATGAAACGTAGGTAAATGTAAACAAATGACAATATGGTTTATTTTCTTTTCTGTTAATTTATGTTTGCCTATGTTTTAAGAGATAATCTAATAAAGGTGTTAAAAAAGATCTGAAGATGTGATGCTTCATCTGAGTTGTATGTTTCAGATGGACATGTATTGATGACAGCCAACAAATGGTCCTTAAGTAGTAATCTGTCAAAAAGTATAACATACCGATGGAACAAAATCCAGACTGCTCCCATGGAGTGTGTGCGGAATGGAGTGGTGTGAGCCACTTGGGGTTTGCAGCCACTGTGTTTCTATTAATATTCATTAAAATCCATTAAACAGTGTATCCTAATATATACAACATTTATAAGATATTGCCTGTAAACCTTCTATAAGTAAAGTTCACAGATCACTGCCATTGCTTTTTTACTATGTCTGATGGCTCAGGTTATACCTGAAAAGGATCCTTAAACTAGCCCACCTACTGGGAAAACAAATAAATACACAAACAAACAATAAAACTCAGTACACATATCCAATGTAAAATAGAACCAAAGCAGTCTCATGCTCATTGCAGGCTCCATAGAAAATATGAAGCATAGAGGTTTGTCAGCATAATGCTGAAATAAATACCAGAATTTGTAAGACATCCCTAACTGGCAATATATACACCCAAAGCAAAAACTGACCCATGATTTAGCCCCAAGGGTCCCCACAAGACAGTGTATGGCTACCAAAGGAATTTATAATGGAACTGAGTGTAATTAACTTACAGAGAACTCTGCAACACTTTTGAGTGTTTCAAATGCATCAAGAGTCATACAAGCTAAGATAAAAAGAAGTTATGTCTTACCATAACATTCCATCTGTGTTGTAGATCTTTGTTCATTCATTACAAATAGGACTTCAGTTCCATCCTTGGAACTGATACGGCCATTTCCAAGCTCGCACAAGCCAAAATCTCTCAGCTAAGACCTACCCACAATGCCCCTCTCCTAGTTATTCCAGATCGAGTTTGCCCGCCCTTAGATAATAGATGTAGTAATAGAAAAAAATAGTAGGAGGCTCTGTCTGAGCAAATACCCTAACCAGGAGTTGCCAAAGTCCACCAAGAGTCCAGGCAGGGGGAAGGAGGGCAGGAAGTAATGAATGAACAAAGATCTACAACACAGACAGAACGTTATGGTAAGACATAACTTCTTTATCTGATGCTGTAAATCTTTGTTCATTCATTACAAATAGGACCGAGTCCCCAGCTACTTGAGTCCTGGGTGGCCCTAAGGAAGGATATTCCTGAGCACCATAGAACCAAAAGATGCTCATCCCCTGGAGGCCAAATCCAATTTGTAATGAGATATAAAGGTATGAGGTCTTGCCCAAGTGGCTTCTGCACAGAAATCATCCATAAAGGCTCTGGAATGAAAAGCTATAGAAGTAGCCATAGATCTGGTAGAATGAGCCTTTATTCTGGAAGGTAAGGATAGCTTATTCTGTTGGTAGATAAAGGTAATGACATTTCTAAGCCAAGAGGATAAAATCACTTTGGAAACAGGTTTACCCAATCTGGGTCCTGCAAAGGCCACAAACAATTGATCTGTTTTCCTGAAAGATTTAGTCCTGTCCAAATAACAACAAAGCTGCCGATGCACATCAAGGGTGTGCAAAAGGTACTCCCCTCTGTTAGAATGCTGAGGGAAGAAAACCGGTAGGTCAATAGACTGGTTAATGGAAAAGCCAGAAATGACTTTGGGCAAGAAAGAAGGGTCAGTATGAAGGGACACTCTATCCGTGTGGAAGCTCAAGTAAGGACTCTTGACACTCAAGGCCTGCAGCTCAGATACTCTTCTCACTGAGTGCTACTAGAAGTAAGGTTTTCCATGACAAAAGTTTCAAATCACATGAATCAAAGGGCTTGAAAGGAAGACCTGTGAGAGACTGAAGTACCAAAGTCAAGTCCCAGGGTTCTAAGGGAGGCTTGACTGGAGGTTTAACATGTAATACTCCTTTCAAAAAGGTCTTGCATAGGCAGTGTGACATAACTGAAGAATTATCAAGACCATTATGAAAACTGGCAATAGCTGCTAAATGTACAGTGATCATTGAAGCTGAGGCTCCTGCATGTAAATGAGTAGTCAGGTATTCTAGGATCTTTTGAACAGGCATAGTTCTAAGTTCTGGTCTTTGGCCCAAATAGAGAACCTATTCTATTTTCTAGAATAAACTTTCCTATTGGAAGGTTTGTGTGAGGCCAGAATAATTTCACGAACAGGAGATGGAATGTCAGGCAGCCTGGCAATCACTGGAACTGAAGGAACCAAGCTGTGAGCTTGAAACTGTGTAGGTTCAGATGAATCAGTCCCTGAGGATGAGATAACAGGTCCTGGGAATGATCCAGGATCCACGGGCTGTGAATCAGATGAGGCCATAGAAACGGGAACCAGACTTGATGTGGCTAGTAGGGGACAATGAGGATCACTTTGCTTCTCAACCTTTGAGCTTCCTGAAGAAATTCTGGAATGAAGGGAAAAGGAGGAAAGGCATACAGAAGATCCGGGGGCCAATCATGCATTAGAGCATCCCACGCTGGTTCCCCCTCAGAGGGGATTAGGGCAAAATAGCTTCTGCAATTGTAGTTTAGAGGGGAAGCAAACAGGTCACAGCAAGACTTGCCCCAGCGTTGGAAGATCCGATCTGCTGTTACAGGGTTGAGGGATCACTCGTGAGGCATCAGGATGTTCCTGCTCAGATTGTCCGCAATAAGGTTGGCACTCCCAAGAATGTGCGTTGCTATAAGAAAGCGGTTGGAAGCTATTGCCCAGTGCCAAATCTTCATGGCTTCCCGACACAAGGGGGTAAGACCTGGTTCTGCCTTGCTTGTTGACATACCAGACTGACATGTTGTCTGACTGAACTGCAGTGGTCCCAGAGGGTAGGGATGCATGGGATGCTTGCAACGCTAAGAGAATGCTCTCAGTTTCAAGACATTTATGCGCAAGTTGGCCTCCATGGGGGACCAGGTGCCTTGGACAGTCTTTCCCTGGAAATGCCCCCCCCCTACTCTAACAGTGAAGTATCCATGGTCACCATGGCCGTGGGCTGGGGAAGACAAAACAGTCGACACCAAAGATTCATTTGTGGCTTCATCCACCATAGCATTTCTTCCTTGCAACGGTTTGTAAGACGTATCATGTGGTTAAGTGGATGAGTTAGCAATGACCACTGTGCAGAAAGGAGCCACTGCAGGATTCTCATGTGCAGTCTCACCAGTGGTACTAATGTAATGGCAGCTGCCATGGAGCCTAAGAGTTGTAGTACAAGACGTGCTGGTACAAAGGTCTGAGGAAGAAGGTCTTGGATTTGGTGTCTTATTTTTGAAAGCCTGTGAGGGGGGAGAGAAGCTTGAAAGGATCTTGTGTCAAAGAACGCTCCAATAAATTCCAGTGTCTTCATTGGGGACATATGAGATTTGTCTTTGTTGATTGTAATCCTCAAGCAGAGAGCGAGACCTTGAGTGTAAGAGAGGCTGCAGACTAGGAGATTCCTGGTTGGAGCGGTAAGGAGCCAATCGTCTAGATAGGGAAACACCTGGAACCCTTGTAGTCGAAGAAGAGCTACCACAACTGCCATACATTTGGTGAACACTCGAGGGGCTGTCGGGAGACCAAATGGAAGTGCCCTGAACTGGTAGTGATCATCTCCCAGCCGGAAGTGGAGAAATCTCCGGGAGCAGTGATCCATCTTTTTGTGGTAGTACGCATCCTGGAGGTCTATAGAGCACATCCAATTGTCCCTCCCTAGAAAGGGAAGAATGGACTGCACCATGACCATCCGGAATTTTTGTGGTTTGATAAATTTGTTCAATAGGCTGAGATCCAGGATTGGTCTCCAGTCCCCTGTCTTTTTTGGCACTAAAAAGAACCTCAAGTAAAACTTGGATCCTGTCTGCTCTGGTGGGACTGGTTGGACGACTCTTTTTCTTAGCAGCTTTTCTATTTCTAAGGCTGCTAATTCCCTCTGATTGGGTGGTACATCAGGGATTAATTTAATGGGTCTGGGAGTTAAATCGAATGGTATTTGGTAGCCTCTGGAAATTATTCTCTGCACCCAAACATCAGTAGTAATAAGATGCCAGGCTGGTAGATGCAAAGAAAAATGACCCCCGACTGCTTCCAGAGGAAAAGCAATTGGGCCGCTGCTCAGGAGCACTGGTAAGGTCTGCCAGAGAATCTCTAGCACCCTGGTTACGTGGACCCACTCTACCATGAAAGGGGACATCTTCCATATGAGTTGCCCCCTCTTCCCTGGGGGACTGTTCAACACGAGTGTCACGAAAGGATCCACTGTTCACCACGAGTGTCACGAAAGGATCCTTGGGATTTCTTAAACCACATCTCTCCTCCCTTCTGGTTCCTGAAGTAGGACCTCTGGGGGTTGGAAAAGCATATGCCCACAGCAGACAACGTCTTTCTGTCTTTCTCACTACGTGCAAGTGTGTCTCGTACCTTGGGTCCAAACAGTGCAGATTCGTCAACAGGTGCATTGACGAAGGAAGATTTAAAGGGGTCTGCGAAGTCAACCACATCCAAGCATTATGTCTCATGACAATGCCAGATGCGGCACCTCGAGCTGCCCCTTCAGTGTTGTGAGATATCAAACATATCGAGGAGTTTGAGATGGATTCAAGGGTAGCTAGCTGCAAGGTGACAGTATCACACACCTCATCAGGCAGTACCCCCACCAAAGAGGAAGACATTTCAGAAATTAGATCTCTTTGGAGGCAAGTAAAGTGTGCCAGACAGTTCAGCAACTGAATGGCGAAGGTTGCTGAAGCATAGGTCCGCTTCCCTAGTCTGTCCATCGTCCAGGACTCCCTTTTTGGAGGATGGACAGTGGAATTCCCCCTTGGTGGCTGCTGCCATGACCATAGAATCAACTGTCAACTGCTTGGACCAGTGGGGCTGGTCCTCGGGTGAAGATAAAATTTTGTCTGGCCTCCGAGGGACAGGTTCTACATTGTCTGGTGCCTTCCAGACATGCTGCACAATTAGTTTAACAAGGTCATCTGCCGGTGGGGTCACCCAGGAAGTAGATGGCCAGGCACGGAAGGCCTGCAAAGAACACAGATTCCTCAGAAGAAGGGTTAAAGGACTTCCAGTCCCCTTGCTGCTCGAGGATTTCGAGAATGTCTCCAAATGAGACGTCATCTGGGGGAGACCGTGGGGACCCTTCCCCCTCATCACAATTAGTGTCTTTGGTGATGGATTCCTCCAGGGAATCAAGGTGTTTCCTCTTGCACCATTTCTTCCGGGGTGGCTCTCTAGTGGGATCTTCTGAGGAGGACTCCAGAGAAGGAGTTCTCTTCAAAGGGGTTTCTTGTGACTCCCATCCCTGGGGTCCCAAAATAGTGGGTTGGGAGAGGTGCATGCTGGGGGGGGGGGGGAGTTCTGATACTGATGTCATAGGCGCTGACTGTGAGCCTTCAAAATAAAGGACCCTCTCCATCACCTGGACAGCAGGCCCACCTGAGGATGGATGGGAGCCTGGAACTGGGAGGGACAACCTCGGAACCAGGGTCACACCCCGCCCTGAGGAGCCCACCTCCAGTTGAGGTGCTACGAGAGAAGCCATCAGAACCATGGACATAGAAGGCACCAGCAAGAAAATAGGTGCTGGACTAGGTACCAAAGGCCCAAGCACCGCTCCAAGGAAGCATTGGCTCTACTAGCTGCCAGAAGCTGGTCCACAACCCACGCTAGGTCTAAGTCAGAAAAATATCTAAAAAAGGCTGCTGAAGGAGAATCAGATCTTTCTAGAAAGGGGCTAAACCTTTGCCTCAAAAAAAGGGGTTGTAAGTTGGAGAGTATCTTGTCCTTGGCAGGTATTCGTGTTTTGGAGCCAAAGAAACTATTGGCACCGTGGCCGGGGATGGTGCTGAAGCATGTACAGTCATCGGAGCCAATGTGGGATCCAAGGTCAGCACCGAAGTCAGTGGTGCCAAGGTTGGAACTGAAATAGGAGTGAATATTATGGACGGCACCAAGGGAGAGGACACAGAGCCTGGTGCTAAAGAGGTCTGCGCCGAGGGCACCAGCAAATCATGGAGCCAACTCGGTTCTGCAACTGATGGAGATGCAGAAACTGAGTGACTCGTTTTTTCCTTATGTTTTTTGGTCTTTGGAGGGGGTGAGACCTCCGACCCAGATAGAGCATCCGAAAAAGGTGTTTTGAGTAAACCTTTTAAAATACGTTTATTTTTACGTTCTACTAGTGTCCGATTACTAAAACTAGCACAAATGTCAGTCAGCTTTAATATGATCCACGCCCAAACAGTAGACACAATGAACATGTGTATTCGAGTTAGGCATCTTACGTCCACACTTGTCATACTGTTTAAATCCCAACTTAGCTTAGGATTAGGTTATAGGCGACAGTGAGAAAAGGCTAACTTGACTAAAATTTAAATAATTTTGAAGAGAAACTGTCTTAAAAATAACAATTTTCTACTTAGCTTTGAGAGAGATTGCTAGCACGTCTGACTAGGAATGTGGAGTAACTAGGAGAGGGGCAGTGTGGGTAGGTCTTAGCTGCGAGTTTTTGGCTTGTGTGAGCTTGGAAATGGCCGTATCGGTTCCGAGGACGGAACCAAGGTCCTATTTGTAATGAATGAACAAAGATTTACAACATCAGATGAATATTTTCAGGATTAACTACACTTGTTATTTGCTTTATACAGTGATCACTACTGTTTTGAGCATTTTAAAACATTTATTAATTTTGTGCAAAAATAGTAATTTCTCTGTTTGTTGGCTTTTCTTGTGACTCTAAATCTCTTTGCAGAATTGAGAATTAGCCAGGGACTTAGTTGTTTGATAGTTGTTTGTTGTTTAATCTGAACTTGAGAGTTGCTTTTACATTAACATATTTCAGGGTCAGATATCATGTGGCAGAAGGCGATTACATGGGAGCTGCTTTTGATGTGCTTTTATATTAACAGATTCCATGGTCAGACATTTTGGGGCAGAAGGTGTTTACCTGGGCTCTCTGAGTTGAGAAGCAGTGGAGGAAGCTGAAAACATGATTTATATTGGACAGAGGGCATAGGAGTTACTTTACAAATGTTTTCTCTACTATAAAAGCGGTGGTGCAGCGGTAGTGTTGTCTAACAGCAAGAGGTTCTCCCGTTTGATTCTCAGCTGGAGCACCTTCTGTGTGGAGTCTGCATCTCCTCCCCATGGTCGAGTGGCATTCGAAAGACATGCGTAAATGGGCATGCCTTCGTTGTAGGGCATCGAGCTGGCACCTCTGCACCGTAAAAATCTACTGCCAATCATTGTAGATTCCACTGTGGCGACCCCTAACCGGGAAAAGCCGAAAGAAGAACAACATAAAATCAGGCAAGTTGCATGGCTCTTTGCTCACTTACAGAGAATTTTCCAATGCTTTTCCAGTGTTTGAGCTGCTTCCAGAGCCATCCAGGCTAAGATACAACTGTTTTCTCGATTAACTGCACTTGTACTAACTTTATACAGTAATCACTACTGTTGTTGAACATTTTGAAAACACATTTAATTTTGTGGCAAAAATAGTGATATCTCTGTTTGTTGGCTTTCCTAGTCTATGTGCCTCCAAATATCTTTGCAGAGTTGGAAATTAGCCAGGGACTTAGTTGTTTGGTAGTTGTTTGTTGTTTAATCTGCACTTGAGAGCTGTTTTTGCTATGCTTTTACTTTAACAGATTCCAGGGTCAGACATCTTGTGGAAAAAGGTGTTTATCTAGTCTCTCTGAGTTGGGAAGCACTACTTCTTGTTTGCTGTTTAATCTACACTTGAGAGCTGCTTTTGCTGTGCTTTTATATTGACAAATTCCAGATTCAGACATCATGTGGCAGAAGGTGTTTACCTTGGCTCTCTGAGTTGGGAAGCACTGGAGGAAGCTCAAAGTGTGGTTATTTATTGGTTAGAATGTCAGTTTTCAAGCTTTTTGTTTCTCTGTGTGGGGCTTTCCACTGAGCCATGGCAGTTAGCAGTGCCCTCTATAATAGCAAACGCCTAGACAATAAAATTCATCTATAAAGTCAGAATTCGATCCAAAACCTGTTAAACAGTGTGGCATTGACCAGAAATAAGCTTACATTAGCTATCTTGTGCATAAAATGGCACTACCATATTCTAGTTTTATATAACATCCTGCCCTTAAACCCAGAAACTACCCTAGAGACCAATGTTAAAACCTAATCCTTAATCCTAAACAGCCATCCCTATTACAGGACCAGACAACATGGATATGCAATTTCCAAATGTCTATGTAGCCAGCTTTGAAAATCGGGGCATCCTAAGACAATGTAGCAATTGTCTCATGTCAACTAATTAATCATTAAAGAAAATAACCTGGTATGCAAGAGATGTAAACACACAACTTCCTTGGAGGCAAAAATCTGGCACAAAAGATGTTGTCAGGAATACCTACACTACATCCCTCACGCATACCATTCACACAGATTGCCTTATGCTCAGGTGCTTAAAAGAAACCTTCCCAAATCTCAAAGACCTCCAAACCACCTAATAGCAGCATTGCCCCTCAGCAGTCACTAAACTACACACCAAAAGCAACACCAAACATCTCACATAGGCCTACACATAATTGTCCCCCAAGTTCAAAGCTCATAAGGCAGGCAGGCACTTTACCTAAAACTCGTCACTGGGGACTCCAATGTACGACACACACACAGATGTTCCACTCACCAGGCTGGACAAGAAGAAGATAACATTTGCATACCTACAGCCAGGATCCACAGTGTCACACACACACTCAAGTTAGTGCGCCCTAGGTACCAATATAATTCCATCATAACCTAACAAGTTATCATTCCAGCTTGAAAGTAAAACCAAATACTAAAGAAACACACTGTCAAAAAAGCCGGAGGGAAAATACCTCAAAGTCCTTTATTAATAAATGATTTAGTGCTTTTTTTCACATTAACACTGAACTTCATCAGAACAAATTTAATTACACAACATCTCCTCATATATCACTTACCCAATAAAACCCACTTTAAAATTACCCTGTCATAACTTGCACGCCCATGTACCTGGATTTAAAGGAAGATTGATTGTTTTATATAGTGTCTATTAGGATGCAATAGGCTCCGTATACACTGTATAGTGTTTACATGGAGCATAGGGGCATAAGTTTTATATAATAATGTTAGCTTTTATTTATTTATTTAACATTTGTTGACCGGGAAAGTCTGACTAGGTTCCACAGATCCTGTTTTCAGTGGAGGCCCGGGGAGAAATGCTCCAGAAGCATGTCTTTAGAATGTGGGAGGAAACTGGAGTACCCGGAGGAAACCCACGCGAACGCAGGGAGAACATGCAAACTCCACACAGAAGGCACCCCAGCTGAGAATCGAACTGGAGAACCTCTTGCTGTGAGGCGACAGCATTAACCGCTGCACCACTGCGCCGCCCTGCGACTGTTTTATTATTTTGAATATCTCAAATGAGCGTTATGGTTGAAGCACTATTTAGAGTTGCTTTAACTCAGTTTTATATTCTCTGATCATTTATTTCCAGAATTAGAGATACACAGATGTGTTTTTGCACATTATGCCTTCTTTTTTGTTACTGATACATATGTACATGTGTGAGGTATATATTATTACACAACACCACTTACCCAATATATACCTCAATTGTACTAACAGAGTTAAATAAACTCTACCTTGAAGTGACATACATATTGAATACCACATTTACTGTTTATTTTTGATTGCCTGTATTTGAATGAGGTATTTACAGACACAAGGCTCATGCTCTAGATGCGAATAAGGCATGTTTTTAACTTTTTTAAGTATCAGTAATACATAGATGCATTATTGCACCTTAGGATTTGCTTTTTCGCTATGGATGTGTATGCACATGAAATCTATAGAAGATCAATGTTCTTCTAAAGTGTTTAATAGGATGCATTAGTAACTGTATGCAATGCATAGATTTTTTACTGGGGACACGGGGTTGAAGCGTTCACACTTCTATTAAGTTACAATGAAATATTTATGATTAGAGTGTGAGGCATATATCAAGTACTGCGCATGATCCACTCTAACTAGTTTTATTTTTGTATCAGATAACATTTTCCCATTATGCAGCTTGATTGTACTAAAGAGTAGAATAAGTTTTGCTTAAAAGTGACATACATATTGTATACTATATTTATTGTTCACTTTTAATTGCCCGGATTTGAAGCAGATGCATGTCTAGTGCTTTAGATGAGAATAGGATATAATCCTTGCTTTTGAATGACGTCTGATTCTTCTATTGTATATGAATTCATGACAGGACATTTATAATGTTTAATTGGAAAGTAAACCAGTGTTTATTTTGCTGTCAGATTCACATCTTTGTATTATGGGTCCTTATTGTTTTTGCCTGATATAAGACATTTACTATGTTTATCCACTAGGGGTTTCGAAACATTGTATCATGCTCAGATGGGATGTGATGTTATAATTTTGAGTAATCTGATTGGCTGCTTCATATTTTTAAATGTTTTGTAACCAGTTTGTTTCATGGTCTGATGAAGCTATTTAGTGAAAGCGCTTACTGTATGTAATTAAACTTGTTTTTTTACATTTTATGACAGTCGTTATTTATTTCTTGCCAAGTTTGTGGACTGCACTCGTACTTTTACTTATTGTGACTTGTTTCTACTTTATCCGCAGTCACACATTTATCCTCCCTGATATGGTATTTTTAGTTTTTGTTGTTTTACTGATCTTAAAGTTAGTTTTATTGGGCAATTAATACAAAAGGAAGTGTTGGGTAATTAAATTTGTTCTGATGATGTTAACTACTAATGTTAATGAAAGTACTAAATCATCTGTGACTTTAATGTGGTATTTCTCCTGCAGCTTTTCTGACAGCGCATTTGTTTAGTATATGATTCTATCATAGTCTATGTGGATGTAAATGACCTGAGGCATACCTCACTGAACTATATGAAAATAGACATAATGGATCTCTTGGAATATGTGTCAAAGATAGGTCTGAGCCTTGCATTGAGTAGCATTCTACCTTCACCAAGGATGATGCCATAGTAGGAACATAAAATGATTGATTTTAGTTTCTGGTTTCACATCAGGAGGGATCCAGTATCTGTCAGCATGGGAGAACACGGTCAAAAGACCATGTTGCTTTACCAAGAATGGGGTGCACCTATTCACGCAGTCTTTTGGATATTGGCTTAAACTTTACCCACTCCCTTAGAGCCTTTTCTAGGCTATGCCAAAAAGACAAATTTAACAACATAGTGAAAAAGCCTACAAGCAACCTTAAGGTGTTGGTGCTCAATGCTCTGAGTCTAAACAAAAAGCTCACACCATTCAAGGCCTTTTCACTCTGGAGAATGTAGACATCTGTAGACACGATCAAGATTTGATTTAAAGCTACTGGAAAGTACTCCGGAAGTGCAAGGCTACAGAGCCTTTCACACATTTAGACTAATGACTGGGCCAAAGGTAGGTTGGTTAACAGGATGATATCATGATGTTCATCCACATGCTAGTCACCATAGGTATGGTCCCTCACCATATCATGGCTAGATACAGGTCCCCATCTATGCCCTTAGAATATCATGACTCTTACCTAAACCTACAAGAGGTGCTCACCATCCAACCAAACACCCTAATCATGGGTGAATTTAACTACCCTTTTGTAGAATGGGAAATGCACACTGTCTAAATCTCACAGGTACAACACTTCATAGACTTTATTAACACAAACACCCTAGGCTATATAGTGCATGCTCCAATCAGAACAACAGACACACTGGATCTGGTACTCACCAACGTGGGAGAGAGTTGCACCTCTTTCGATGTCACATCTTCACTAGTAAGGTCAAATCACAAAGCTGTCTCACTTGAAGTAAAACTCAACCCAAAAAACCCAATTAAACAAGTAATGGTTAGGAACTATTCCACAGCAAACTACATGTTAGTAATTGACAGACTGTCAAACTTCAAGGGTCTCCGCAACCCCAAGACTACCTATGCAGAATTACTCAAAGACTTGCTATAAAAACATGTGAATGGATGCATACAGGCTGCCATATGTACCAGAAATAAACCCAAAACAAACACTAAAAACAAACCTCACTGGTACAATACTCACCTAAACAAGGTATATAATAAAAGAGGAAAACTCATGGCCAAAATCAGGAAAAGCAACTCCCTTAAACACAACTGCTTTTTTATACAACTAAACAAGAAACTAAAAGTTCTAAGTTCAGCAAGGCCAACTATGAGGTCAGGATAGCCTCACAGGCTAAGGATAATCAGAAGGCCTTTTTCAGTTACATCCAGAACCTTAGAGGTAAAACACAACAGTGTGCTGGAACTGGTGGTGAATGGTACCACCTACGCTGACCAGGGTGACATAGCAAATTTACTGGCTGATAAATTCAGTTCAAACTTCACCCCCCCCCTATACTCTCCCGAAGCTCCACCATTTGAAATCCCTTCCAACATACTTCCCCAGATATCAGCAGGGACCAGGTGTTGGCAGTACTTGTTAAAGGCAAGAACATTGCCTCCATGGGTCTTGACAACATCCCTGGTTGCCTTCTGAACAGTCTAAAACATGATCTATCAGGGTCATTTGAGGCACTCTTCAACTATAGCCTTGATACAGGTTACATTCAAACTGAATGGAAGGCCAACAACAGTCATTCCCCTCCACAAAGGAGGACCATCAATGGACCCAGGAAACTATATACTCATCAAGTCTCACAAGTCTTACATGCAAAGCCATGGAAAAAATTATCATGCAAATGATAAATAAGGACATTGGCAACCTACAGACACTGGACCCATTCCAGTTTGGCTTTGTAAAAGCAAGGACATGCCTTAACCCGGTAGACTTCTCTGACAGGGTCACCAAGGCAGTAAGCGAGGGTAAAACTGTACATACTACATATCTTGGCCTGGCTAAGTATTTGATACAATGCGCCACTCAGGCATTTTTGACACGCTCTCTCAGTTAGGTGTAAACTCTTACATGACTCAATGGATTGCTGGCTGGGTCACAGACAGGACCCAAGAAGTCAGGATTGGCAAGACCACCCCTACCAAGAGACCAGTCACTACTAGAGAGCTCCAGGGCTCGTTGCTGGACCTGCTCCTGTTTGACATCTAGTTCTCAGAAGTCAAGGCTAATGTTAATGGCCATTGGCTCACCAAGTTCACAGATGACTATAAATTAGGAGCTATTGTAGATTCCCCCAGGACACAAATATCTTGCAAGTGGGTTTAACACACAGAAAAGACTGATGGCAAAGCCATGGCCTAAAACTCAATGCCAAAAAATGATTAACAACATCATTTGAGAAACTATCAATGCATGTTAATTACTCCACTGATAAAATTCCCCTTAGCCCTGTAGCAAAGGAACTGGAAACATATGTAGACAGCATTGCAATCTGGCCTTTAACCAACATATAGCTAAAATAATAAAAAAAATCATTCTATGTCACCCAACGTATTAACTCAATGCCAAAAAATGATTTACAACATCTTTTGAGAAACTATCAATGCATGTTAATTACTCCAATGATAAAATTCCCCTAAGCCCTGTAGCAGAGGAACTGGAAACATATGTAGACAGCATTGTAATCTGGCCAACATATAGCTAAAATAATAAAAAAATCATTCTATGTCACCCAACTTATTGGTAAGGATGTGGCATCCAGGTCCATGGAAGTTACACTACCCACTCTTCTTGGTACTTAGCAGACCTATCATTAAATACAGTGCCCCCTTTGGCAAGTATCTAACCAGAAATATGCAACAGTTTTCATGCCCTCTAAAGTTTCTCACCAGGAGAATTCAACGCATGAATACCCTGTCCTACCTTGATCACCTAAAGGCTGTGTATCTGTATTCAGTCTCGGACAGGCTGTTGAAAGGGGATCATTGCCTGGCATACAGGGCATCCTCAGACTCAGCCCTGAGGGATCTGTTGCACATGCACAAAACAAAGGGCACCAGAAACACTAGATCAAATAATCTGAGCTTTGCTTGTGACATAAAACAGAACAAGCTGGAAGAGATAGACATGTGTCCCAAAAGATGCCTCACACTATGGAATAGGCTCTCCATCCTTTAAAACAGAGTACATCCCTGATCCTATTCAAACAAAACATTTCAATACTTATTTTTATGTGATCTCTTCACTCCAGCTTAAGACCTAGAAGCTACACATGTGATACCTGAAAAGGTGTTTAGTACTTTGGAGAGGGTGCCAAGATCTGCTCTTTTGCTACAATGGGACTTAGATCCTCTACTATTTATCTGGTCTTTCCCAGTTCCAGTCCTACCTAATGAGGAAGGCATGAAAAACACCTCCAGGCTAGCTGCACAATGCATCTGAAACTCTCCCGGTGCAACTAACACTAGGTAAGACTGCAATCCAAATTGTAGCTTGCTACAGATCTTCCACCATGCCCCAAGATTCTCACTACACATTTCTAAACATACTGGAAGATATTAAGATACAACCAAACACCATAATACTGGATGATTTCAACTATCCTGCTATTAACTGGGAAAACTACTCATGTACCAACACCTTTGCCCAACGGTTCTTGGAATTTAATTTAATAATATTTAATAATAAATAAATAAAATTCATAAATTCCAATGCCCTGGATCAACTAATCCATAGTGCCACAGGGGCTCCAATATCCTGGACCTGGTCATTACCAACATGGGAAATGGATGCTCCGCACCAGTGGTCACCCCCTCATTGGTTAGGTCTGACCATAAGCTAATCATATTTGACATCCACATAGCACCCCCACCCCCAAAGTAAGGAAACATCTGTAAAAAACATCTCCAAGTTCAACTTCATACTACTCAAGTCAGAATTGACAAACTTCATGACACCCATGCATATGGTAACTGAAAGTTCGACTGCCGAATCCTACATGAAAGCACTGTATGAGCACATCCACTCGTGCATGAATCGTGCCATCCCAAATAGAACCAAGATGCTCTCCTCCAAAACAAAAGAAAGCAAATCTGGTGGCCCCTGTTATAAACAAACTATACAACAGAAGGAAGAAACTGTTGCAGAAAAGAGGAAAATCCCAGGATGCAAAAAACTTCCTTACCAGCCTCAGTAAGAAGCTGAGATCCCTCATAAAAACCTCCAAAGCTAGTTACGAAAATAAAATTGCCTAAGATTCCAAAGACAACTACAAGGCATTCTATAGCTATGTCAAGAATCTAAATGGCAATGCTCAGATCTGCTCTGAGCTACAACAGAATGGCATTAAATATGCTGATCCCAAGGACATTGCCAATATCCTGGCAGATCGATTCAGTGCCAACTTCACCCCCCCTCTCACCCCCTAAAGAGTTCATCTCAATACCGAAAGATTGCCAAATTCCGGTAATCATGGCCACACAGGTAAAAAAACGCACTCTCCAAAGCTAAGGATACACCATCCATGGGACCAGACAACATCCCGGGCTGTGTACTACATGAACTACAAAATGAACTGGCACCTCACCTAAGCGTCATGTTTAATCATAGCCTCACCTCAGGCTTCATGCCCACTGAGTGGTGCACAGATACAGTTATCCCACTTCACAAGGGGGGATCCACCTTGGATCCTGGGAACTACCATCCCATCAGTCTGACGAGCCTGATCTGCAAGGCCATGGAACGTATTATCATGGAACTTATAAACAAAGACATTGGGCACCTTCAACACTGGACCCCACACAGTTAGGGTTCGTGAAGGGCTGATCGTGTCTCCTGAACCTGAATGACTTCTTTGAATCAGTCTCCAGAGCCGTGGATGACGGTAAAGCAGCCCACACAGCCTATCTGGACCTCGCCAAGACCTTTGACACCATGCTCCACTCTGGAATCATAGATAAAATTACTAAGCTGGGCATAAATCCCTATGTCACTCAATGGGTTGCCAATTGACATACTGACAGAACCCACACTGTAAAAGTAGCTGACTCCAAATCCAGCTCCAGACAATTGGAGTACCTCAGGGTTCAGTCGTGGGACCGCTCTTCTTTGGCATCTACTTCTCTGAAGTACAGGCCAACATTAAGGGACTCTGGCTAACAAAGTATGCAGATGACTGCAAACTGGGAGCCATTACTGAATCCTCAAATGATGTGGATATTCTAGAAAAGGGCTTTACAGAAATAGAGGTTTGGTGCCAGAGCCATGGGCTCAAGCTCAATGCCAAGAAGTGTATAGTTACCCCCTTTAGGAAAAAACATGTACCCATGAATTACTACATAGGTGGCAGTACACTACACACTGAAAGTGTGATAAAAGACTTAGGAACACAGGTGGACAATGATCTCTCCTTCGATAACCACATCGCCACAACAGTCAGGAAATCCTTCTATGTCACACACCTCATCACTAAGGGCTTTTCATCCAGAAAAAAGGATGTCATTGTCCCACTATACTCATCCCTCATTAGACCCATCATAGAGTACAATGCCCCATTTGGTATGTACCTCACAAGACATCTGCAAAAACTGGAAAGGCCGAGAAACACCTCACTAAAAGAATCATAGGCCTAAAGCAGATGCCCAATGCTGACCGACTAAAAAAGCTCCAGCTATACTCTGTCACATATCGTCTGCTCAGAGGCGATCTCTGCTTAACATACAAGGCCATATCAAACCCAAAGCTGTTGGACATGCTACACTTAAAGAAATCCCAATCCAACACAGTCACATGCTCCACTGACCTAAACCTTCTCATCACAATGAACAAAACATGCTGGAGGGATAAGTTCCTAACACAGAGACTCCCCATACTCTGGAATAGACTGTCCATACATATCAAGCAAAGCACCTCTTTGGCCCTCTTCAAAAGGAACCATGACGACTATATGGGAGATAGGAAATTTACCCTGGAAATCACATCAGTTGCCCTGCTAGACAGGGATCCAGGGAAGTAAATATTGTAGGAAGAAATAGCCAGGGAATTGTTATGGCTAGGCTTGTACAGGCCCTAGGGCTGATAGCCCTGTGCCAACCTATGAACAATTTCTATAGTGGAGTGCCATACGTCTCCATGTAATTTTACTGTGTGGAGACAGACTCAAGCATATGCTTCGAAAGGAAGTCAGGTTGAGGATTTCCTCTCAAAGTGAGGAACTGAGGAACAAGATCCCTGATGTGAATTTCTTGGGCAAAATGTTCTTTGACTAGCTGGTCCAGGACCTAGTTAATGACTGTCTAAGAAGAAAATAGGTTAATCATCTGTAAATCATCTCTGTAAACCACCTACTGTCACCCCCTACCACATCCTCCTCAAGAAATGGATAATCTCAAAAGAGGAAAATGTCTCACCAGCACCTAAGGAGGACCCTGAAGCCTCACACAATACTGACTCTTCTTGTATTAACAGAGTCACCCAAGTGGCTGACTCTTCCGGAAGCTCTGCTGCAGTCCTGACTTGTCAAGGATGATTCATGGAGGGCAGTTTTCTATGTTCACATTACTTGTTGAACCATCACAACTGGTAGGTGGATCTTAGACAATGCCTTTGGTTACACTTTGGAGTTCACAAATCCTTTGCAGAAAGAACGTTCACGGTTTGTCACTTATTTCAGCACATGTGCTAGAACAGATCTTACCACTGTTCCATAAAAAATGCTATAGTGGTTGTCCTAGTACTGGAGAATGGGACAACAGTTTTACCTTGCCTCCTCCTAGTATCAAGATGAATGGGTAACCTTGGTGCCCTGCTGGGCCTCAAAGACTTCAGCCAGTACATCTGGCATATTCAGTTCTGAATGGTCACCCTACAGGGGATCATATTCTTGCTCCTTGAGGGGATCATGTTCTTGCTCCTTCAGAATGCATGGATGGTATCATTAGATATGATGCAGGACTTTTTCCATATCAACATTCAGGGTCCACAAAGAAGATTCCAGTTTGCTTCAGGTACATATCACTGCCAGTACAGCTTTTTCAACATCCAGACTCTTTGCCAAGGTTTTGGCTCTTGTGACTAAAGCCTTCCAGAAAAAGAGTATCATATGGTTTCCATACATGGACAACTAACCCTTAGTGCCTCCAGAGACCATAATCTGGAAGCAAACATCTCTATTCCAAACTCAACAGATTCCTTTATTGCAACAAAGGTAACCACTCTCCAACATCAGCCATTCCTGTCCTTGGAGAAGGTGAGGAAGTTATTGCCAAGTAGACTGGATGCAAATGTAGTACTGAACCCTGGCCCAGATTCTGATGTGCCTTATTGGTTTGATGGTCGCCACAATTTGCACAAGACCATCTGAATACATGAGGAAACAGGTGCTGCAGTGGACTGAAAGGTATCTATAGCTGCAGAGCCACTACACATTCAAGTACCCATTTGTGGTGTCACACCCTTGTCTGTCTTTGGGCTCATGCACAATCTCACTACTGGGGCTTCTGTTTCTGCAGATAAAGTTACTACAGATTCTGATGTTGGATATTTCAATTGTGGGTTGGATAGTCCATCTTAATTTCCACACAGAAGTCATAGCAGTGCTCTGCCCTCAAAGCCTTATAAAAACAGCTTCTCCTGGTTTGTGTTATCAACTAAGCAAAGAACAAACTGTTATTTGTTTGGTACATAGGTAGACTCCCAAATGGACATGAGGTCATTCTCCTCCCCTTGCATGAAAAAGATGCTATTCTGGCATTGAGCCATGTGCAGGAGCATCACCCTCTCAGTGAATTAAGTCTACAAGAAGGTGAAAGAGCTGGTGGATTCCTTAAGTTTGTCTTCAGTTCTCTCCTGGAACTCTGGATTTGAAGGTCATGCCTAGTCAAGTTCTTCTGGAAATAAGGCACTCCAGAAGTGAGAAAGTACAGTTGTATAAGTAAACTTACTATAACAGTACATGTTCAGATGATCACTGCTGCAGTAGTCTAAACAATGTAGGTTTTATATATATATATATATATATATATATATATATATATATATATATATATATATATGTATATACACATATCTATTTATTTGTAGATCTATATATTATATTGTATAATATACATGTGTTTATATATATATATATATATATATATATATATATATATATATATATTCACTTCATAATCTCAAAATACTGAAACATCAAATTTCAGTATCTCAAAACTATGAAACTGAAGCCACAAAACACCGAAACTACAAAATCCCGAAACTAAAACCGCAAAATTCAAAACACCGAACAAACCGCATACACTACACCATTCATACAACACAGCACCTACATCACAACATAAACAAACAAAAACTACACACATACACAACTCATACACACATAAGCAGGGGAGCACTGTGCCCCCATACCCCCCTACTTATATATACTAACACCGAGATTGTACAAACAGGAAACAAAAGCAAACACACACACACACACACATTCGCCAGTCCCTCACACACACATCAAACATATCAGCACACTCAAACACACTCTAACCCCCACTCAAATCCCTTACAAAACATTCACTCACTTACCTGACAAAACACCTAGATCCACACACGGCACCATGCACCATAAACACACATTCCCGGACATCATGTAGCGTAAGGCCATCACCGCAAATTTGAGATATTCGAATTTGTGATTATGAACTTACGCTATTTTAAACATTCGGGTTTATAGTCTTGAGATACTGAAATTCGACATTTCATATATATACATATATATATATACACCCACACACACACACACACACACACACACACACACACACACACACACACACATGGTTTATTTGAGCTAAACTCGTTTGATCTATTAAAAAATAGTTAATTTGATTGAAAACTCATTTGATCTAAATTACAAAACATCAAAACTCATCTCACCGAAAATGTCACATGCAATAAATATATCTCCAAAAGCTTTTTTTGCAAGAAGGCAAGTCCCCCTGCACCCCCATACCCTCTAACTTAAATATATTAACTTCACAGTCGCACAGCCATGAAGAAAACAGAAAACTCTTTACACACTGAATCACAGATGGCACGCAAGCTTCTAGAAATAGAGGCACAGCTTAACACTGGGCATTAGCAAGGAGCTAATATGATTAACCCTAATTTGTATTATAATCTGATCCTCCCCACACCAAACCAAACCAATAGTCATTTTCAAGAAGCTAATATAGTTTTCAATAAAATGTGATTCAGTCATTTGTGGTTTAAATCAAATGAACCACTGTTTTCTTTTAGGTGAAAAGAACTTTAGATCAAATGAACTGTAACCTATATAATATAGATAGATGGATAGATAGATACATATAGATAGATACAGGCACACACAGCAATCAGCACACATGCCTAACTGAATGGGCTTTCTAGCATCATAGACAGATACATTTAGATAGATACAGGCACACACAAGAATCAGCACACATGCTTAATTGCATGGGATTTCTGGCATCATGCTGTATCACTACTCTGTTTCTTAATCTCCCTGGTGTTTAAATCAGTATTATGCACACTAATGCAATTTACTGCACAAAATTGCTTTCCTTATGTTATTCCTGTCGTGTAAAATGTGAGACTGTGCAAAACTTTTTGGCGAAGGCTGCTTGCAAAATAACAATTTAATTTATGTCACTGCATAAATTCAGCCACAATTACTAGCAACAGCTTTTCTTCTTCTGTGCCCCATAGTGAACAGTTCAGAGCACCTACCATAAGTGAGTCTCACAGAACTTTTTGGCACTATGACTGATTTTACACAATGAACGTTGTAAGAAATTAGATTTTTTTTCTTCAGCTACTAACAAAGTGGCATAACAGAAATATGCACTGCTTACTTACGTACACATGTAGCATTACCACCAACCCAGCCACTTGAACTGCAAACTCTTCTTGCTGCCCCTTGAAGTCGATACCTGTGACACATCCATAAATAAAAACACATTTAGAAAATGTTATAATATAGTTTATATTACATGAAATAACAATGTATACACATAAATTATAATTGTTTTCACTCAGATGTTACTACCATGATATTCATATTTAAATTCAAATGCTTGTCAACTAAGTACAACTTCAAAATGAATGATATATATATCTTTATTTACTTTACATTTGCTAACTGGGTAAGTATGCCTCAGAACACTTTTAAGCCAACCAATTAAACAAACAATAAAACACCACAGTATATTAAGGCAACAACACTTGTCATTCTTAAAGGCTGTCATCAGTAGTTAGGTCAAGCAAGTATGATGTTAGGGATTCAACCAAAGCAGAACAAGGGTAGTCTAGAAACAACACACCAGCACACACTTAAATTTAGAGCTTTCATCAAAAACTAGACTTTATCAGAATACCATGCATCTAAAATCAAGTTTAAATACCCTCCCCAGCAGTACATCAAACACTTAAATGACATCACTTCCCCTTGTGAAGAATAATCAACATATATAATTTTTGAATAATACAATAAAATGTTTTTTAAATATCAACCCCTTTTAAAAACATTAGAAACTACAATATTAAAACGATTAAGTTGTGTTACAACATTTTTATATAAAATATAATGATTTAAGCTTCAACAATGAACTTATAGTGACCTTGTCATTCAATACAGGAAACTGGCAGGCAAGCTTAATTTGCCATTTGAGCTCAAGGAATACTAGGTACTCATCAGAGGGCCCTCCCGAAGACCAAGATCAACATGCTCAATGGCACAAAATTTAAAAGCATGTGAGGGGAAAAGACTAAGATGTTTCTACAAAGCATTTTTTTTTTCATTTTTACATCTGATGTCATAAGTATGCTTGTATATCCTTTGCTTCAAAGCTCTCAGTTTTTCCTACATAGAACCCTCACGAGTCACACTTTGCTATATAAACAGCACCTCTAGAATAACAAGAATATTTTTTGCAAAGTAAGATAGTCCCTTAGCCCTTAATGAATAACTTGTCTATATTAAGTATATAAGGACACAGAGCATCTCCCACGTTTGAAACAGCCACCCTTTTCAGGTATATTTCTTTTTCTTTCCAACAGTCCCTTTATTGAGGTGTCCTTCTTGTAAACCACCATCGGTTGACAACCCACCAATTTAGTGATACTACTATCTAAATTAAAAATCTTCCAGAATTTTGTTATAATGAAACATGGCTGGGGACTTTTCTATCTACACACTTTTAGTCAAATTTCAGTGAATTCTGCTTGGGCAAAATTATTTTCTAAAGGCCTGAATTTTGTACCTACTAGAAAAGCTACTATTGTTGATACTGTAATACAGCTGAAATCTTTTAGTAGGAAATTGAATTTAGCATTACATTTTGGCAATAATACAGGTTCAGTGGAGCCTGGCACATTACACAAGCCTAGTATTTTTATACCTCCAGTACACCCTTTAGTTCAAATGTTTGAAATATTATGTGAGAATGAGATAACAGAAGTCTTGAGTCAACACAATAAAATAAACCCTACTAATATGTCACTGGCAGAATGGTCTTTATTTCTGGAAATAATAAAAAAACAATGAAATTAGAATTATGAAACCCAATAAGGGAGGGAGGCTTGTGGATATGGATTTTACTGACTATAACGCAAAGATGTTTGACATGCTTTACAGTGAAACTTATCTAGAAGTGTCTCACAACGAGTTGAATATTGCATATAGGAATATAGATCTTACCCTAGACAAGTTATTACTAAATGGAAAAATCAGGTTAGAGGTTCATGAGTTTCTGAAACTCAAACATCCTCAGGATAGGGACAATTTTTGGGATTCCTAAGATCCACAAGTCAATAACAACCACCCTTACATATGATTGTAGATGCAAAAGCATCAAAAATGTTTTGTTTGGCCAAGTTTGTTGATGGTAGGGTCAAACATGTTTTGGACCATAGGAAATGGGTAGTGAGAGACTCGTGGGACCTTTTAAAAAAAATAAAACCAGATATGTATGCTGATGAACTGATTATGGTCACTATAGATATTTGTGATTTATTCTCGGTCATTCCCCACGACTTGGGGCTTGAATGGTTCTATAACTATCTGTGTAAAAACATTAGTTTTGACTATGGTTCAATTCTGACCATTTGAACTTGTATGGAACTTGTTTTGGACAATAATTTAATTGGGTTTGAAGGACATATTTTCAAACAAAGATAGGGTGTGGCTAAGGGTGTGTGCTGCGCACCTACATTTGCCAACATTGTCTTGGCACACTGGGAGGACCTTTTCATTCTAAATTCTAGGTTTAAGGAACTGTGGACTCCTTCTGGTTGTTACTTGGATGACCTTGTCCTATTTTGGAAGGGGACTGAGGATGAACTAGATGAGTTTTTCTCTTACATTAATGAGACAACGGATTTTATGAAGTTTAGTATGGTTAAGGACAACAATAACCTACACTTTTTGCATGTGACTATTAAAAAGGACTACACTAGAAAAATGTTCACTTCCCAGTTGTATAGGAAACCAACCTACTCTAATTCCCTTCTGCACTACCAAAGCTGGAACCTTGTACATTCAAAAGAAAGCCCTGGTAAAAAGGCAATTTGTCAGGTTGGGTAGAATGATCTCTGAGGAAGGAGACTTTGCAAGGGAATGTGAGGTATTAAAAGATATGTTATTAAGAAGGGGTTACCCTACTGACTTTGTGGTTAACATCTATAATGAAGTTAAAAACAAGAAAGAAGTTGGCATCTTTCATACTCTCTTGTCTAATCACTTTAATGGAAGACCTTGAGAGGAGAAGTAACAATAAAATTAGTAGGGCTTTGGTCCTTCTATTTACTATTAACTTTTTTGATGTATGACACATTATAAAAAAATTCTGGAAGATTTTTAATTTAGATAGTAGTATCAATAAATTGGTGGGTTGTCAGCCGATGGTGGTTTACAAGAAGGACACCTCAATAAAGGGACTGTCGGAAAGAAAAAGAAATATACCTGAAAAGGGTGCCTGTTTCAAATGTGGGAGATGCTCTCAGTGTCCTTATATACTTAATGTAGATAAGTTATTCATTAAAGGCTATGGGACTATCTTACCTTGCAAAAAATATTCTTATTATTCTAGAGGTGTTGTTTATATAGCAAAGTGTGACTCATGTGAGGGGTTCTATGTAGGAAAAACTGAGAGCTTTGAAGCAAAGGATATACGAGCATACTTATGACATCAGATGTAAAAATGAAAAAAAAATGCTTTGTATAAACATCTTAGTCTTCTCCCCTCACATGCTTTTAAATTTTGTACCATTGAGCATGTTGATCTGGGTCTTCGTGGGGGGGGGGGGCCTCTGATGAGTACCTAGAATTCCTTGAGCTCAAATGGCAAATTAAGCTTAATGCCTGCCAGTTTCCTGTATTGAATGACAAGATCACTATAAGTTCATTGTTGAAGCTTAAATCATTATATTTTATATAAAAAAATGTAACACAACGTAATCGTTTTAATATTGTAGTTTCTAATGTTTTTAAAAGGGGTTGATATTTAAACCATTTTATTGTATTATTCAAAAATTATATATGTTGATTATTCTTCAC
The DNA here is from genome assembly GCF_019279795.1 of Protopterus annectens. Lineage (NCBI taxonomy): Eukaryota > Metazoa > Chordata > Ceratodontiformes > Protopteridae > Protopterus > Protopterus annectens. The sequence goes on along the minus strand of NC_056739.1, from coordinate 563,951,448 downwards.
AAGAGGAAGTGATGTCATTTAATTGTTTAATGTACTGCTGGGGAGGGTATTTAAACTTGATTTGTTAGATACATGGTATTCTGATGGTCTAGTTTTTGACGAAAGTGCCAAATTAAAGTGGGTTTTTCTATACTACGTTCTGGTGTGTCGTTTGTGGACTACCCTTGTTCTGCTTTGGTTGAGTTTCAACTTATGATGTTAGGGATGCCTTGAAACCAACCAATGTGAAACACCCTCTAAGCCAATGAGATAGTAAATTCCAGAGATTCAGCCCTAATAAGCAAACGATCATACACTAGAAAATTCAATCCACACCACGGAGTACTGGCAGCCCAGAGGAGCAGAGTGCAAAAACCCAGGACGGCAGTAAACAACAGTAAGCTAGCTTAGGTAAGAGAGGCTCAAGCCATGCAGTAATAAAAAGCCAAGTGCTAGATTTTGAATGCTGTTCAAAACCAGACAGGGAGCCAGTACAAGCTCTACAGCACTACAGTAAAGTACTATCTGGTTTGAGTATTAGTAAACAAGGCTGCAGAATTGTGCAGCTAGCCACCTACAACTAAACATAAAAAAAAACACCAACAATTTGGCATGCTCTACCGACACAACAGATTCCTCACTACATCTATTAAGGTCACTCTCGCTACATTTCTCATCCCTTCCCTCCTTTATGGTGCCCCTCTCCTAAAAAACCTACAATCATCTCAAAACAAAACTGTCCTCTTGTTATAATAAAATTGCCAAATTTGCCACTAGCCACAAATCATCTACCCATCACTGTGCATCCCTCCACAAACTTAACTGGCTAGAGCTTCCCAACGATCTCTCCTATACTCAGCTCACTTTTGCTCACAAACTAATTTTTCATCCCTCCCTCTGTCTCTCTCTCAGCTCTACCTTTAAAATGCACCTGCCACAAAGACTCCTAAGATCTAATAACCAAAACCTAATAGAACTGTACAAACCCCTCCACTCTCCAGGACAAAACCTCCTGTCCTTTGCCCTGGCATGCCTATGGAACTCCCTTCCTCCCTCCATCCGTATCACCACCAACCTCCCTGCTTTTAAAAAAATCTGAGTGCAAACTCACATCTAACATCATCTTGGGAATGCTCCTGCTCCCACCCCTCATAGTCTATTCTCCACTTCCTACAGGCTACTTTATCATATATTACCAGACACCAAATAATTGGCAAACTGTAATGACATCTTATAATTCTCTAATCACACTATTCCACTCAAGAAACTATATATTTACCGCAGCAATGCTTTGTTTTTCTACAAAATTATAACTTTTTAACCTAAAAATTTTTTATTGCACCTGCTTAAATCTTAGTTTTCTACAAAATGAAACCTAAAAATTGCATTGTAAATGCTTAATCTTTGTTTTGTCTTGAACCCACAAATGACTGAAATTGTAAACTGCTGTAATCTTTTTTCTTTACTACTGTTTTAAGCTCTGTTTTTAACCTACAAATTATTGAAATTGTAAACTGCTGTAATCTTTTTGTTACCACTGTTTTAAAGCTTTGTCTTTAACCTACAAATGACTGAAATTGTGAACTGCTGTAATCTTTTTTGTAACCTTTGTTTTGGAGCTTTTCTCCCCAGGACTCCATTGAAAATGGGTTCTTATTGGCCCAAAGGACTATCCTGGTAAACCAACTGCAAATAAATAAATAAAATAAAATAAATAAATAGCTATTAGCCTATCATTCACAGTGGCAGGAAACCAAAGGTAGAGGGTATTGCAATATTCAAAACAATGAAAGCATGGATGACCATTGAGTTAATCCTAACAATGAGTCTCAGATGAAAACAAAACATTCAAGTACAAGAGACACTTAGTCCCTGCAAGTTAGCTGTATACTTAGGACACTGGCAAGATGACCCGTTCTTTTTTTCACTAAATTTTTTTTTTATTTCAAATAAGATGTCTTAAGAAACATTACATGAAATAAAGATAAATAACATATTTACAATTCTAAAACATTACTAACTTCAAACCATTATATAACTATTTACATTGGTGTCTATGCAAATAACATTGAAATTCTATATTATATAAAGTTAGAAACATAAGATGATACATCTTCGATCTTTTCGAGTATTTCCAATACTTTCATCCAAGAGTCATAGTAAGAAGTAGATCTTTTAGTTCTGTTCTTCACTGTTAATATTTCCATGTGAGCAACTGTTGTTGTTAAATTCTCAAATTTCTTGAACGTAGGAGAAGCCTCATTTTTCTAGTGTATAGTTATGATTTTACGTGAAATTGCCAATAGTGACCACAGGATTTTAGTGTCTTTTTTTGGTACACAGTTTGGAATAGGAGAGTTGAATAAAATTAAAGACTTTGTTAACTGAAATTTATCATTATAAACAGTCTGAAAAAAGTAGTTAATGGATTTCCATTTCATATTGAGACGTATACATTCTTAAAAAACATGCTGCCAATCTGTTTTTATCTTGGTATGGCATCTCCAACATTGATCTTCAATAGAATACATTTTGGCTAACCTATGTGGTGTATAGAAACTTCTGTGTAGATATCTCCAAGTGAATAATTGCCAGTATTTTGATAATGTAGAAAATTTGGAAGATTTTAGAATATTACTTTTTTCTTCTTCAATTGGAGGATGGTTGTTTATTAAGTATAATAATCCCAGTATGATTTTTCATGATAGTTTTTTTGTTTTTTTAACAATTTTATAGATATTAGACAAATAACCTGTACCCTGATAAGGCTGTTTTGTGATAAGAATAAGGTATTCAATGAATTTTGGAGCTTCATGTTTAACTGAAGGTTGCATTTGTTCTATTTTATTTATAAGAAAATGCCTTAAACAACCAATGTCTTTATTTATATTATAGTTATAAATTATCTGTTCATTTGTTAGAATTTTCCCTTTCTCTATAAGTTGATGCCAAAAGAGTAATGATTCTTCTAAGTATATTTATTTTAGATATTTGGGATGTATCTAGAATATTTGGTGTAAAAGCTATAGGGAAAATAAGAAAAATCCAAGAATTAATATTTCGTATTTTGTTTCGAACACTGAAAGTGTAGACCTTATATAGTTTGATGGTAATTTATTAATATTGTTCCTTTTCCCTAAAAAATTATCTTTTAACATCCATATAAGGGGTGATGATATTATTAAGTTGTCTTGTATGTGATTATAATTGATTTCTATGTAAATCTGCTCATGGGCTTGTTTCCATATAGGTGTGCATGAATTATTTAACCATAGTGTTATATTTTTAATAACAGATGAGGTAATATACAAATCAATATCCGGTAAATTAATTCCACCGTCTTCCCAATCTGGTAAATGTTTATTTAAGGCTATATGGGGTTTATTTGGAAACCATAGAAAATTTTAAATTTGTTTATTGCATCTTTGAATAATATATTTGGGAGGTGGCAATGAAAAATTTTGTATTAAGTATAATATTTTGGGAAATATGATTATTTTAATAAGATATAATCTGTCTGCTGTTGAAAAGATGTATTTATTCCAGTTGTTTGTTCTATTTTGTCTAGTATTTTATTATAGTTAAATATTAGAGAATCTATTAATTCATTGAGTAGATTTATTCCCAAAAATAATAATTTACTTTCTGTTACTATATACTTGGAAATTCTTTTAGGTTCATAGGTTCATAGATTATAGGTTCAGAGATTAGTATTTGTTTATATATATATATTTTTTTTTACAATTACAGGGCATAATTTTAGTTTTGTTTTCATTAAATTTTAAGCCTGAAATATTTTGAAATTTATTCATGGAGTTAAATAGAGCATTCAAAGACTCATTGGCATCTGAGAGAGTTAATAATACGTCATCAGCAAAGAGTTGGATTTTGAGGTCTAACATTTTATTAATACAAATGCCCTTTATGTTATTGTTTGATCTAATTTGATTTGCAAAGGGTTCTACGAGTAATGCAAATAACAATGGTGATAAAGGGCAACCTTGTTTACTTCCCTTTTTGATTGTTATAGGGCCTGATCTATGCGATCCTAGTTTGGCATATGCAGTAGATTTTTCATATAGTATTTGGATAAGATTATTAAAATTAGAAGGAAAGTTATATTCTTTTAAAACTAGTGAAAGAAAGTTCCAGTTAACTGAATCAAAAGCTTTATTAATATCTAATGAGATTACATTTAAATCTAGGACTTTGTTTGCTATAGTCTATTAATGTTAGTATTCTTTTAATATTATCTGAAGTATTTCTTCCTTTAATAAAGCCTGTTTGATCTTTGTGAATTAAGAAAGGAAGAAAGTGTTTGATCCTATCTGCGTATATAGCCATAAACATCTTATAGTCTATATTGAGTAATGATATTGGCCTATATGAAGAGCACTGCTTCTCATCTTTATCTGGTTTGATAATTGGGGATATTAATGAATATTTCCAAGAGGGTGGTATATTCAAATCTTTCTTGGCTATATCATATACTTTTAATAGTAAGGATATGACTTGATTGTGTATTCATTTATACATTTCTGGTAGCATATTGTCTGTGCCAGGTGCTTTATTTGTCTTGAGCTTTTTAATTTGTGATTTTAATTCTGCTATATTGATTGGTTTGTTTATAATGTCTATTTGCTCTTGTGTTAATTTAATATGAATACTATTTTCTAAGTATTTTCTTATATCCTTAGTAGGTGTATCTTGAGTATTTATGGAATTATCAATGTTAAATTGGAGTCTGAATGCTTCTAAAATATCATTTAGTTCCGTAACTCTTTTGTTAGTATTAGGAATAAATATTTATTTTATTTGCTTAGATTTAATTACTTTTTGTTCTATTAGTTGTGTCTCAGGTGTGCTGAATTAGTAGAGTATGAGTTTATTTTTATCTTTTCTAAGTTAATCATAATCTTATGATGTAACAATTCTGCATACTTTTTATTGATTTGCGTAAGTTCTTAAACTTGAGGAGTATTACCCTTTTGTATTTCCAGTTTCAATTTATCTGTTTTGTTTTGTAAGTCTAGCATATCTTTATTCCATAACTTCCTTTTATTTATGTACCTGGATAATATTTTCCCATATGTAACTGATTTTAATGAATCCCAGACATATATTTCTGAAATATCTTCTGTGTAGTTTATTTCTAGAAAGTTTTTGATTGTTTCTTCATAAAATTCTTTGAAATCTGTCAATTTTGTGATATAGGAAGGTATCCTAGTAATGGGATTTGAATAAAATGGTGTAAGCTCTATCTCAAAGACTATGGCATTATGATCAGATAAAGGACAATTTATAATTTTGACTTTGTCAATTTTTATTAGGTCATTGGCAACATATATTCTATCAATTCTAGAGTTAGTTTTATATCTATGAAAATAAAATGTGAAGATTAGTGAGTCTGGTTCTGCAAATTCATTCATATCTTTTAAATACAATGTATCTATAAATTTTAATAGTGCTTTAGAGATAGGAACTTTTAGATTTAGAATCTGTATATTTTTCATTCATTATACAGTTGAAGTCTCCTGCCAATATCAGGCTACCTTAGTTAAATGAATTATCTCTTCAAAGTGCTGTTTAACTGTTTTTAGTCCTAGTCCTGGGATCCAATATAGATTTACTAACATATAGATTCTCTTATTTAATTCTATTGAAGCTAGACAAAACATACTTGATGTATCTTGATGAGTAGTAATTATTTTAGGTGTTATAGTTGAGTTGCGAAGTAGTATAGTTACTCCTCTTTTTTTTTTGTTTTGTATTGAGAGTTTATTAGTATAATATAGTACTATTTAAGTTGTTTATATCTCTATCTAATAAGTATGTCTCTTGTAAGACGACTATTTGTGGTTTATGTAAGTTTATGTACTTGAATAGGCTTAGCCTTTTATTATTATTATTTAAACCATTAACATGTATGAATAAACATTTCATTTCCTAGTTTTGAGTTTATTTTATATGTGAGTTTATGTAAATATTGTTTATTCTTAGTTCCATCTTGGATATAGAATTCAAAAAGTTTTTCTTGTATGATTTTTGCATGTTTCTGAGTGACACCAAAGTGACAGAATAAAAAAAACAAAGAACTTCCAAACTTGTAATTCTTAACCTTAAAAATCATTCCCTCTCACTATGAGGTAATATACCTCTGTTTGGTTAGTGAATCTAACCAAAAGTTCTACCCTCACAAATATCTCGATCAGTTTCTCTTATCCTCTTAGTTTTTAAATAATGATAACTGAATAATATATTAAGATAATCTAATCAGCTAAAATATATTCTTTACTCTTATCTTATTGTAATTCAATAATACTTATTTCTAATCAGGTTTCAAAAAGGTACAAATATTTAGATTAAGGTAGTATCATTTCAAAATAGTTTAGAGTATTAATAAACATCATCTAAACCTCAAAAAAGGGCATAGCAAAATTCATTTAAAATGGATGGCGAAAGCCAAACACACTCTGGCTAGACTTAAAAATTCCCTTGGGCAGATAGCCTAGTATGAACCTATGAACCTATGTTAAATCTATAACTGTATGTTGCAGACATCTGTTGAAAACTATTAACTGACATTACTGTACAATACAATACCATTGTTGTGTAAATGTTTTTAGACTACTCAAGTCTGAAACCAGTGTTTAGATTAGTATTTGCAAAGTCACATTGGAATAAAAACATGAATAGTTCTGAAACCACATCATATTTCATGTTTAACAAACTGAAATGCAATACAATGTACAAGAATATTAATATTTCTTTAGTGGACATTAAATATGTTCCTCTGATTGCATTTTTCAGGTTTTCAAAGACAATTCCCATGGCTGGAGACAACAAGATCAAAATTTAGACATCTCCCTTATCCAAGAGACTACTTATAATGTTGTTACTTGATTGAGTGTTTTGTTGTTAACACTTTTATCAACTTTCAGAGGGACTTTGTATAATCAAAAAGACACAGTACAGAGGTAAAACTACAGTTCACCTGACCACATTTTCAAAGCAAACATCACATATTAGCTCTTACAGCTTAGACTGACACTTAACCAGTGAGTTTATCTGCTGACAATAAGTGCTGGAGATATAATTTTGGGTTACTTAACACCAGTAATTTAATCTTATGATTGAATAAAATTTTAGAATTAAACATCAGCAACTTCTCATTATAGCATTTAAAAAGTATACTGGAGAACATATCAAAATAATGGAAGCTGCTAAGATTGAACTATTATGTATGAAAATGTTACAGGTTAAAATTCCTAACCCACTTTGCAGTAAATAGACAAAATGTATTTAAACTATGGGGTAATACCTTTATTATGTCAGAAAGATGATTAAGAAGCTTGTTTTTCCTCTAACATCAGAGGATATCTATGGTGATCCATGCACTGCAAGAGTATTATTTATCCTGGTAATTGCTTTATGACTGTATATAGAAATATTTAATTCAAATAATTAAGTGGCATTACAACGTTTCTCAGAAAAAAAAAAGGTAGAACACATCATTGAGAGGATACACTTATCAAATGTCAAGTGCTTTAGCTATAATATGTGTCCCCTTGAATTAATCCCTGATGAATTTATTACTTACTAAACTTGCAGACTAATATTGGTGTCTTTTCATGTAGTCATTTCGGAACATGAAAATACAGGTCTGCTGATCAGGAACAATCAGGCTCTCAACTGCTAGACAATGCTATACATTTGTCTGCAGAAAGGTTTGAGAATTACGGTTGCATTGTCAAGCATTTTTGTCAACACTAACAGTAACATGATATACCCACATACACTAGTATTGTGTCATTCTTGATAATGCAAAAAGCCAGGTAATATTATAAGAAGGGTGTAGCCACAGCCAGGTAATATAAGAAGAGTACAGCAGCAGTCATTATTCAGATGAGTAAATGGGAACAGCAAGAGCCATCTAAGGATGGACAGCTCGCTGAGTACCTGCCACAATGTATGTTCACAATGCATGGTAACTTAGTAATAAATTAGGGTGTGGGCTAAGCCTCTCCCTCTGCTACTCAAATTGGATTCAATACAATATGTGTGTAGAACACAGATGCTTCGACAAAGTTCAAACCTATATAAGGTATAAATATTGTATAATTGACACATTGGGTTAAATCCTCTGTTGTTATGTTACTTATTATAGTTGTTTATATGATTATTGCTTTTATTTTCTCTATCTAGTATATTGTACTGTTATTTAAATGCTTGATTTGCTAAATGTACATTTAACCTTCTTGTTGCATCTCATTTGTCCACTTGAGGGCATATTTTGGCAGCAGGACATTAGTAGTATTTTGTAGGAGCACCAGTGTGGCAAATAGCAATTTTCATTAAAATAAACCTGCCCGTTGCTTGACAGTTACTAGTTTCTTTAGAGAATTTGTAAAACAGCAGTGATTCTATTTGCTGATGATTAATTTCTGCTTTTTAAACTCTGCTGTACAAAACATAGTAAGGGATAGCTAAAATGTCTGAAAAACTAAGCTGACAGTAAGACAAGCAGATATATGTCCTTATCTATCAAGGTGCTAGAAGACATCAGAAGCCATAAGCTGAAAGTGCTTCAAAAAATATATCTGTGTATATTTAGATGAACCTCATATATTATTTACGTTTCATTAGAAGAAATTTAGGTTCCTGTATCTTTAAATGTGAACCTAGCTTATTTCCTGACTAGACGTCAATTAGAAAGAGTCAAGGGATCACGTACACAAGCAAATGCGACAAGCAATAGTTTCTAGTGTTGTTTGTGGCTGTTAAATTGTCTCGAGAACCAAGCAGGAAATGGTATGTGTTTTTTCTTTTCCCTTCTCTTACTTCGTGATAAACTCATGTAGTGTGCATGCGAGCACTCTAGTCTGCGGAGTAGTGTTCACATCTATCAAACTTTGCATTTTAAACATGCTATGCCTTATTTCTCTACAAAAGAAAAGACAAGAGGATATCTAAGCTAGTCACAAGTATCTCTCAACCCGGAGGTCTGGAGCCACAACACACCTGACTCATAGCCGCAAAATATCACAACATATTTTTTCACTGTACTATATCAATATGAGTCAAAGGCAGAACATTTTTTAAGATTATTTAAAGTAGTCTTATAATACATCTAAACTGAAATACTTCATTTCAAACACAACACATTTCCACCCAGCATTAGCGTTTATCCAAACAGGGACACTTTTAACTTATAGAAAGAAATGCCATCAGGGATGTAACTGATAATAAGTTATATAGCAGCCATTACTATACCTATTAAGCAATATAACCATATACTGATTAAAGTATTATAAGTTAATGAAGAGTTTATAAAAAGAAGAGAAAATAAAAAGAACAAAACAAAGAGAAAAAAGAAAAAAAAATAAACAAATAAATAAATAAATATTTGAGAACATTATTATGTGTTGATTACTCTGATTAAGAGTATGAAAATAATAGATGGATAATAATGAAAAATAGAGTAATGTTTAAATTATGCTTAGTATATTCATGTGATTTGAGATAAATGTATTTAAATTTATGCTAATTTTGACATTTAAAGTATAATTGAAAACAGTACCTGTTTCGGTGTAACTTGAAGACAGTAAGAACTTTTCTTTTGTTGTTAGTATTATTATTTAAATTTTTACAGAATAGCTATAACATATGTAAGATTATTTGTCCTTTAGTTTTTTTTTTCTTTTGCTCAACAGTTTTCCAGTTATTTACTTCAGCATTTCTTTTTGGTGTACTTATTGTCCAGTCCATAGATTCTTCATGTGTTAGGATATTGTTGTTGGTAAGGTATTTTATTGCTGAATCTACTGTTTCAAAGATTTTTATTCCATTTGGTAGAAAAACTCTCAGTTTTGCTGGGAATAAAAGATGGACTTTTAATTGCTTTTTCTTCAAGGTTTTTATTATTGGTAGAAATTCTTTTCTTTTTGAAACCACCGTTATAGAGTAATCATTGTAAAAGCTTATTAATGAATCATTGTATTTGATGGGAGAATTTGCCCAAGCATTTCTTAATATAAGATCTTTATCTTTTGTAGAAAAAAGTCTCAATTATGGATCTCGGCTTGTTCTTATTTAGAGAAGAAGTATTTCCAGAAGCTGCTAGTGATCTATGCGCACGTTCTATACCATATGAAAGAGTTTTAGGTATTTTTGTTACATCTGGTATCCAGGTGGTAAGAAAGTTTATCATATTGTCCCCTTCAGATTTTTCTGGTAGACCATATATTCTAATATTATTTCTTCTTGTTCGATTTTCCATATCATCAAGCTTTTCTAGTAAATATGTGTTCTGTTGAAGTAAGAATTCAGTTTCTTGTTCTTCTATTTGGACTCTAGTGTCAATGTCATTTAATGACTGTTCAATAAGTGATATCTGTCCTTTCTGCTGAGTAAACATTTCTTGAAGCTGTTCCAGTTGTTGTGAGCACTTTTCTTTAAAAGTATCTATTTTATTGTCCATCTTGTCGATTTTTATTGTAAGTTCCTGTATATTTGTAATGAGAGATTGCAGGTCTTTTTTGAGAGAAGAGTCTTGTGCTGAATTCCTTAGTTGACTTATGCTGTAAAGCTGATACTGGTGCTGATTTTCCAGTAATTAATTTGACAGGAATTATTCGAGTTCTGACAATAAATTTTTTCTTATAGATGTTCAAAGTTATTAGAAATAAGTTAGTAATAAATATTTCTTCAGATTAAATATTATTTTGTAAAATTCCTGTCAAGAATTGTATTGAGGTAAGAGAGCTGAAATGAAGTGCAGCTATCAGTTCAGCATCCTAGCCACGCCCCAAGATGACCCATTCTTGATGTTACATATTTTGATTGTATAATGGTTTTTCATACTGTGCCTCATAGCAGAATCTTGGGAATTATGGAGTCAGTGAAAATTGGCAAATACATTAATACTATCACAAAGAATAAAGTATGGATGTAACAAGACTTATGACTCTATCAGTGGGACAAGAACAGATAAAACTTCAGTTTTGAATATACTAAACATCACTCAATTATTACTATTCCAGTAATGGCTAAAAATATCCACTACAGAGTACACATCCACCACATATTCTGCAGGGAAGGAAAGTTAAAGATGAGTATGACCAGCATAGCTGCATTGTCTCATCTTTCTCTCTACTAAGATCCCAAAGGGTCAGTGCGAACAGAGGAAAATGTAACGGACCTAAAATTGAACCAAGGGGTTCTCCACACTTCTGTGTGAAAGAGCAAGACTATGAGCAATCAAAGCCAAAAACTACCCACTGTGTATGACAAATGGGTAAAAGGCAGACCAATCTAAGCCTGCAGGTGAAATGACCAACTAAGAATATAATATTTTAATCAGAATACCCAACTCTTCAATTAGGATTCCTTGATTCATGCTGTCAAAAGGCAGCTTGTAAATGGTTCATCTCTCAGACCCCTCCTTGTATATGTTTCATCTCCCAAGCCCTTGATTTCATTACCACAGGTACCAGAACTTGTCAGAGATTTGAGGTACATGGCTAGGATTAAAAATATGCCAATATGGTTTCTTTTCATTTATTTAAATGTATGATTGTCTATGTCATAAGTTATAATTTTATAAAGATGTGTCTTGTTTAAAAAAAACATGGAAAACAGTTTTACTGCTTGCTGTGACTTTTGCAAGAAGGGTATCTAAGTTGTAAGTTCTTACAGTGAGTCAGTCCTATCTCATTTTCCACAGAAGCAAGGTTTCTTTGAGAATTAATCCTTTCATGCATAAAGTTGTGCCCGAATTTACTTTAAATCAAATTGTTCATCTCCCCATTTTTTTTCCTGAAACTAAAAATGAGGGAGAGAGGATACTCCATACCTTGCTTGCTCACAGACAATTCGGCTATTATTTTAAAAGAACTAAATCTTTCAGATCTTTGGATCAATTGTTAATTTATTGTGCAGGTAAGAAGAAGCAGGGGCAATCTCTGTCAACACAGACTATTTCCAAATGGTTGTCGAAGACTATTACCTTTTGTTATACTCACCACTATGAAACTCTTCCAGGAAGGGTTAAGGCCCACTCTACTAGGGTCTTGGCTTCATCTATGCCTTTTTGGAAAGGGTTGGATTCTTGAACTATTCTAGAAGTTGCAACTTGGTCCACTGAACATACTTTTACAAGGCAATATATAGTGGGCAAATATTGCCAAGTCAAGATGTGCCATGCTGACAAGGTGCTTCAACAAAGTATTAGTTTAAGAATGTGCACTTATGCAACCAGCTTATTGTACATTTTTTTTTTTACATTTTTCCCCTAGCAGATTTGTTTGTTTTTCAATTGAATTGTACAGGTTATAGGTCACATTAAAGGTGGGAAAAGTTTTGAAATTATTTATTGTGCTCTAATTTTTTATATCACAAAAACCTGGCATTTTAATAGGGGTGTGTACACTTTTTATATCCACTGTAAATTCACTCCAGACGTCTACTACCCAATTCACATCTTCCATGCCAAATATTTTCATAAAATTTTTCTAAAATATACCTACCCTCTTTTGTTATATTTTTCCCTTCTGGGTTCCCCAGATACATCCTCAGAGTTGCAAATTAAATTCCAGTCCCCACCTATAAGTAATATTCCCTGCTGAAAGCTGATTATTTCTCCCAGAATTTTCTTAAGCTGTATTATAGAAGTTTTAGGTGGAATATAAATACATGCCAGTGTAATCCTCCTCCCTTGCCAGTAGCCCCCTAGTACTACAAATCTACCACTATTATCTTTTTATCCTCTTCTATCACTATTGGAGCTCCTCTTGCAAAATAATATAAGTGATCCTTTTTTCCTTTCCCAGATATTCCCCTGAGTAACCATCCTGAAAGCCTTTCTTTATCAAATTTACATACTTAGTTCTTTTCAAATGTCTCCTGAAGCATAGGTGTTTGCATGCTACCTTTTTTTGATATAGTTCTTTACTCTTTCTTTATTGTGTATATCTTTGAAACCATTTACATTTAAAAATAACATAAAAAGTGTTGTCATTATGTTAAGAAGTTATCCCCACCTAACAGCCTTTTTTTAAATGTCTAGTTCCAGCATTTGTGTTACATGCATACACTAATGTTTGGCAGCTTGATCCTTTATATAGTTATTTCTTGTTATAGCCATTTGAACCTGTTTTACATCTTACAAAACATTTTGTTTTGGTGAAACCCTTAAAAAAATAAATAAAACCGCACACACACACGCGCACACACGCACACACACACAACATAGCTAAAACCTACTAACTTAATACTAAAACACAAAACTATGTACATCTTCAAATACCGAAGTTTAATCCTCCAAATAGGAAGAATTGCTCCAGACTGACAGCCATAGTCACAAACTTGGATTAACTTATCAGGAAGGTTATCTATTCTAAGATGTGTGGCACAGCCTGTGCTTCTACTAAGTACTGTCTAATTTTGTCTTATTTTTTTCTCCCACATTGGAAAAACACTTGAATGCTTTCAGAAAACATTATCTCCTAGCCATTGAAAAAAGAAGTATTCTATTTCTATTGCCCCTTATCAGATACATAATTGCCTCTACAAGCACTCATTTACTTGCTAGAGGAAAACCTTTTATTATAGCCAGTGCTTTTTATTTATTTGCTTTCCCTTAAAACTTGTTACGAGATCAAGCCAAGGGCCTTAATCCAATCATTACCCTACACAAGAGTAAGAAAAAGCACACCATTTTTTGTATTATGCTCTTTTGACCAGACTTTTCTTCTTTTTATAATGCAGTGCCTACATTTCTTAAAAGTGAACAAGGAGAAAGAAAGAAGAAGGAAAAAAATCACAGGGGCAGTTGGTTACTTTATTATCCCTATTACACTTGAAAATAACCAAGAAAGATTTACTTTATAGCATGCAATAAAAATATTACTGCTAAGAACAAAAATTTGTTTTATTTACAGTTAACTCTTTCCTTCCTGTTCCCCTCGCCTAAATCTTCTTTCAGACATTAATTAAATAAAGTAGGACATGTGCTTTGGAGTTCATACTGGTTTAACAAAGTCAAAAAAGTCCAATATCTCCAGGTTTTCTTGTTCTGTCAGGTTTAACAAATATAATTAATGCTTTGTAATCGCACATTGATTTGTCAATTTCCAAGCTGCTAGTTTTTGTCCTGTTGACCTTCATCTCTCAAATCCAATCTCTCCTGCATTTCCAAAATACTCTTGTTCTTCTAGTCAACTCTAGTATTTTTTCAGTCTCTCAAGCATTTTCCTTTGGAACATTGGAAAATGCTTCACTGCCACAGTCTCTCTTTGGGTTTGTTACCAGAAGAATAAGAAACAGGATCTCCTTCTGTTTGATAGCTCATCTTTTTGTTGGACAAACTTTTGTATTTCCTCCTTAGCATATTCTGTATTAAAAACTGATTTTCACCCTTCAGGAAATAATCTTTTGAAAGTAGCTGGATACAGTAGATTGAACCTGCTTCTTGACATTCACTGATTAGTGGAATCTGCCCGGTGCACAGTGAGCAATCATTCTCCACAAACACTCAAATGTCTCTGACTTTTAGTACTTTGTCCTTCTGCCACATTTATAACAGAATCAACTCCTTCTGCTGGTAGGACTGCATCTTTACTGTTAAAGGTCTCAGCTGCATTCTCATGGCCAGGTTAACTCCTGCTGCGGAATATCAGTCCAGTTACTTATATGTGATTTCATAAAACCAATATACACTGTTCCTTCCAGCTTCTCTAGTACAACAGAAAATTTCAAGTTTTTCCTAAATGCTCTGTTCTCTAATTCCATTATTTTTTTGGAACATCTCATCTTGAGCAGTCTCATTTTCAGTCATCCTTTTCTTCAGTTCTACCTCTGATTTTTAGTTTCTTTTTTAATCAAGAAGCATCTTTATTAAGCCATCACTTATGACACAGGCAATCATACATTTATATAAAGAAAAGCAAACTATACTGACACAATCCAAGTTGGAAGCATTTTGCATCACAAACCATACTGATACACTCACAGTTGTAAACATTAGACATCATTTATAAGCTACCCAATGATTTTCAGTCAAACATTACATAGGTCATTTAAGTTCTGCCTTCTTTTAAATCTCATTCCTCCCCTATATGTACTGTTTCCACAATTTCCATTTTTTTCATATATAGTTTGCTCCTACCATTTTCTAAAGATCTTAATTCCAGTTGTTTTATGTCTGTTATTATATTCTCTACTTTTAGTACAGTTGGTTTAGATTTTGATTTCCATTTTCTACTAATTGCTTTTTTGGCAGCCACCATAATTATACACAGCGAGGTCTTAACATATCTAGGCAATTCCGATTCTGTTCCACAGCTCAAAAATCATCTCCCTCATCACACCAATCTGTCCACCCAGCATCTTCGACAGTGCATCCTGCAGGGAATCTTTAAAGTCCACCAACTCACTACACTCCCAGAAAATATGTTCCCAATTGTCTGTTTCTTTCCCTTCACACCTCCAAAATTTGCTGTCTGCCTGAGGAAAAGTTCTTTGGAGTCTTCTTGGGGTATAAAAATATTTATGTAAACATTCCCAAGCAAAAATCCTAAAACTTCTAGATTTTTTTTGCATATTTGGGAAACATACATATATCCTCCCATTGTTTCTTTGCAAATTGCTTATCCAGTCTCACTTGCCAATCCTTTCTAATATCCTCTGATTGATTCTTAAAGTAATCGTGCAATATTTTATATACTGTACAAATTATACTTAGTTTAATGGCAGTTTCTGCTTTAGAGTATAATAAATACTCTACCAATACCTGTCTTTCATTTAGAACCCCCCCCCATTTCTTTCTCTTCGGCTATACTCTTGATATCAGTACTTGATAGGGATGGCAATCTCGGACGTGCAGTCCAAATAAATTCTTGATTCCCATTCTATCATCTTTCCCTCTCCAGTTATTTGCTCTAATACCTTGGTTCCTTTCCAGTTTTCCCCAACAAATTCCAGCCCACTCTTGCCTACTATCTATATCCCTAACCACAGACATCCCTACCAACAGAATCTCCTTTCTCCATTCCTGTGTTGGTTTAGTTCTTAGGATACTTTCTGCTGCTTTATAGATATAATATTATATATGATTATTGTTATTCTCCTTAAAGGCCTGCATCCAAAGTCCAAGTCTCTCCTTGTTTCTTGAGCTTCTCCCCTGTTTCACCAGCACACCATTACATTTTGAATTATAGCTTTCTGCTTGTGCTATGTATAGGAGTCTTAACTGTGTATCTCTGAAATATCCCTTCAAATCGGGTGATCCTAATCTGCCCTCTTCTACTGGAAGAATCAGCTTATCCCACTTGATTCTTGCCATCCTCCCCTCCCAGATAAAGTCTTTCAGCACTTTATTAAATGCTATCCACAACTTTTCCTCTGGTTGATAAAAATATGACTGACCTGTGTATAAGACTCATCATCTTCTTTCGGCTGTTCCCATTAGGGGTCACCACAGCGGATCATCTGTTTCCATTTCTTCCTGTCATCTGCATTTTGCTCTGTCACACCAACCACGGGACTAAAAACATTTTAACTGCTTTTATCTTCTATCCATACCCATATAACAAAGCTTCTACTTTCTCAGCTTTTGTATTATCTTTTGTTTAGTCTCTTCCCAAATATGCTTAACTACCACACCAGAAACATATTTAGGCCATACTCCTAAATACTTCATTTAATCATGTCCCCATTAATATAAAAATGTGAAAGAGCCCATAGTACCCTTTGTTAAAACCTAGCAACAATAATTGCGGTATGTGGGACCTGGTCCGACTGCCATAGTTCCAAAACGTGAACCAAAAGACTTGAATGAATAACGGAATAAAGTTATTCATGCTAGATTCTAAAACCAGGCAGCAAATATAATAAGTAAAAGAGTGAATCACAGAAAAAAATCCCATTCTCTAGTTCTTCTTATTACAACTTAATTGAAAAACTTAATTAAGTTGTAATGTATTGAAAGACTCTACCAAGTTGTAATAAAGGGATTTTAAAGAACTAGAGAATGAGATTCCCATCCTTGGATTTTTTTCTATGAATTACTCATTTACTTATGCAACTCTCCACTAAACTTAACTTTTTTTAAACAGGTAAACTCAAGTTACCTACTTCATCTATCTTCTCTGAGTGTGCACTGCAGAGTGCATTCTATTCAATCTTACCTTTAAGCATCCCTGTGACTAGCACTTTCTCTAATGCCTAGGAAGCAGAAAGCATAAAAACTCATACAAACACTGAACTTACCTTGTAACAAGGAGAAATTAATAGAAGGCACTAAACAGCCTATCATTGCAATGCAGCAATTGCCTCATGTACAGACAACCTCTCCTCTCCTAACACCCAACACTGAGACTCAAGTCACTCCACAACAAGTAAAAATATGACCTGTCACTGTCCATGTTGGGTGAGTGATTGAAGACGTACCTCCCTGGACTACAACTAAAAAGAGACATGGAAGAGCTCTTGGGCAGGTATGTAGTCCAGGCTATGACCCTCCTAGCCCTAGAAGCATCCTGCCTTCCCACCACAATATCATCCCAAATAGAACCAAAATCTCTCATCCAAAAAGAAAAAGCCAAGAATACAGCATCCATGGGACCAGATGACATAGCCTCACCTCAGGTTTCATGCCCACTGAGTGGGAATCATAGATAAACTTACTAAGTTGGGCATTAATCCCTATGTCACCCAATGGGTTGTTAAATGGCTTACTGATAGAACCCCACACTAAAGTAGCAGACTCCAAAAATCCAGCAGACAACAAGTGACAAGTGGAGTACCTCAGGGTTCACACTAAGGGACTCTGGCTAACAAAGTTTGAAGATGACCAAACTAAGAGCCATTAACAGATGCTTGGTGCCAGAGCCATGGGCTCAAGCTCAATGCCAAGAAATGTATTGTTATCCCTTTGGGAAAAAAAAATCCATGACAATTACCATATAGGTGGCAGCAGTACACTAAACACAGAAAGTGTGACTTAGAGGGACACTCATCACAAAGGGCTTTTCATCCAGAAAAAGAGGTCATTGTCCCATTTGGTATGTACCTCTCAAGATCTGCAAAACACTGAAAGAAGCTCTCAAAAATACTAAACTAAAGAATCACAGCCCTAAAGCAGTCTCTGCTTAACATACAAGGCCATGTCAACCCAGAGCTGTTAAACATGCTGGAGGGATAGGTTCCTGACCCAGAGGCTTGTATAGGCCTATAAGGTTTTAGAATCTAGCACGAATAACTTGGTTATTCATTTGAGTTTTTTGTCCCCATAAATATGGATATTGTTGAACCAATTCATATGTGGGTACATAATTTACAGCAATTGCCTTTGTTTTTTGCTTCATTAATTTTGTACCCTGAAAAGATTTGAAACTGTCTCAAAATGTTCCATAACATTGTAATATTTCTTTCTGGTTTTGTTAGGTATAAAATTATATCATCTGCAAATAGAGCCAGCTTTTCTTGACTACCATATAAATTATATCCTTGAATTTCTGAGTCCCTCATTTTTATTACAAGTGGTTCTAAATATAATGCAAACAACAAAGGGGAAAAAGGACATCCCTGCCTGGTTCCTCTGTTCAAGCAGAAATTATCAGAGAGGACCCCCGCCACTTTAATTTTCGCCTCTGATCCATCATATATCCTCATAGTCAACCTTATAACTTTTTTCAAGAAATACAAATGCTTCCATTGCCTTGCTCATAAAGTCCCAGCTTACTCTGTCAAATGTTTTCTCTGCATCAAGACCCACCAACAATAGTATTTTCTTACATTCTGCTTCCCTCTGGATAATCAGTGTTCTGTTAATGTTGTTAAATGTTTGCCTCCCCTCCAAAAAAAAAACACACTGATCCATATTTATCAACTTTGCCATTACGTTTGCCATTCATTTAGCCATTGTAGACATGAACACTTTATAACTGAAATGGGCCTGTATGAAGCTGGATATGATGGATTTGTACCCTCTTTAGGTATTAACAGCTAGCACCACTTTGTTCAAGGATGTTGGTACTTTTCCTCCTCTTAAAAAACGTTAAACAAAATCTTCCAGATCTTTATCAGTTTTTTTTCCTCCTACCTTCCAAATATTTACAGGAATACCATCTACTCCTGTAGACTTTCCTGCAGATTATACATCAGAATATTTATCTCATCACCTCCTAGCCTTACTGTTAACAACTAAGCCTCAATTACCTCTAACCTTTGCATATTTAATTCTTTCAAAAACAATTCCATTTGTACCTATTCTTGATTTCCATATTTCTCTCATTTATACAGACTTTCACAGAATTTCCAAAATATTTCTAATAGCTCTACAGGATCTCTTGTTACCTTCCTTGTTATAGGCTCCCTAAGCTTGGAGATAGCCCTTTCTACATTTTGTTGCTTGAGTCATTGTGCTAAAAGTTTTGGTGCTCTAATGTTATTATCAAAAAAAAAAACAGTTGCTTAACAGCAATCTTTCTAAACTCATGTATATTACCAACGTAATCCCTTATTTTTTGCTTAGCATTCTGCAGTTTATCCTCTTCTTGTTCTGTGACATTCTGCCTATTCTGCAATACTTTAACATTTGTCAGTCCCGCTAAATAATTATTGCTACTTTTTAGCATAGCTCCCTTTCTTTTATTTTCACCCTGTTTTTTAACTTCACCTTAATTTTATCCCACTCTCTAGCTATATTTTCAGAAGCAATTTCTATCTTCTTGAATAGCTCCTGAATAATCCCCACTATCCATTGCTTAAATTCCTCTCTTTTCAGCAGGTATGTGGGACGTGCCAGTGTCTCATTTTTATCTTATTTCCCAGTGTTTTAACTTTAGTTATTATTGATGCATGATCTGAAATAGTTATTGGGCTTCATAGCAATACCTTCAATTAAATGCACATGGTTCCAGTGAAATGTAAATTCTGTCTAGTCTATCCCAGTTTTTATACCTTGGGGAATAATATGTAAATACACTCTGAACTCCTATTACTGAATTCACATCATCCATGCCAAATATTTTCATAAATTTCTTCAAAAATGTACCCTCCTCTGTCATACTTTCCCTTCTGGGCCCCTCAGACACATATTCACTGCTGCAAATCAAATTCCAGTCCCCACCTGTAAATAATATTCCTTGATTATTTCTCCCAGAATTTTCTTAAGCTCCATTACAGCAGTTTTTAGGTGGAATATAAATACATGCCAGTGTAATCCTCTTCCCTTGGCAGTAGCCCTTTAGCACTACAAATCTGCTATAATTATCTTTTTATCCTTTTCTATCACTACTGGACCTTCTCTAGTAATTAATATTAGTACTCCTCCTTTCCTTTGTCCCAGATATACTGCTGAATAACCATCTTGAAAACCTTTATCAAATTCACATCTTCAGCTCTTTTCAAGTGCGTCTCTTGTAACATAATTATTTGTACGCTACATTTTTAATATAGTTCACTATTCTTTCTTTTTTGCATTTATCTGTGAAATCATTGACATTTAAAGACATTACAGAAAGTGTCACTGTATTAAAAAGTAATTATTCCCACCTTTTATGTATAATACCTTTTTTATTAAATTTCTAGTTCCAGCTCTTATGTTACATGCATACATTGCTAGGCAGGTTGAACTTTTATATAGTTGATTCATGACATATCCATTACAAAACTTTTTATTTTATTGAAAGCCCTTAAACAAAAACACAAACAAACTCCTGATGCCCCCCAAACCTAGCAGTTTAATACTAACACACAAAATAATGTATATCTTCAAATATTGAAATTTTACCTTCTTTACAGGAACAAATGCCCCAAACTGACAGACACACGCATAGACTTGAGTTCACCTAAAAGAAAGGTTAAGGTTATACATGCTAAAAGGCATGGTGCAGCCAGTGCCTCTACTAAACACTAATTGGTTTTGTCTTATCTTTATAGTGCTCACAGGTAGGAAACCCCTGAATGCTCTCAGAGAACTTTATCTCCTAGCCAGTTTCACTTTTCTTTTTTTCCCCAGCCAGTCACTCTCCACCAGGCTGTAGCCAATTTTTCTTTATCAGATTGTCTCCATGGAGACATGAATATCAGAAAGCCAATATCTCATTATCAGACTGTCTCCACGGAGACACGATAACCAGACAGTCAATTTCTCTTTATCAGATTGTTTCCATGGAGACATGAAGGCCAGATACAGAATTTTTACTGAGCATGCATTCATTTGCTAGAAAGAAGCCTCATAATATTCAATACTCCTTTTCATTTACTTCCTTTCTCTTAAAACATGTTACTAAATCAAAGATAATTAATTCTGTCATTTCTCCGTGCAAGAATGAGAAAAAGCACATTAATTTTCTTTTGTAATACTTTTTAACCAGGCTTTTTTTACATTGCAGTTCCTACATTGCTTAAAGCAAATTAAACAAGAAGAAAGAAAGGGAAAAAACAATCCCCATTACACTTAAAAATAACTGAGAAAACTTTACTTTATAGCATGCAAAGAAAACCATACAGGAATATTAAGAAAAATGCTTTATTTACTTACAGTTGACTTTCTCCCCTCTCGTCCCCTTCCCAGAACATTTTTTTGAACATTAATGCCATGAAGTAGGGCATATACTTTACAGTCCTCCACAAGTCTAACAAATTCTGAAAAAGTCCAATATATCCAGATTTTTTTTGTTCTGTCATATTTCACAAGAGTAATTACTGCATTGTAATCCCACATTAAGTTACTGGTTTATTACTGTTCATCTCCATCTCCCACATCCTGTCTGCTTCATTTCCAACATACTCTTGATTCTTCTAATAAACTCTTATGCTCCCTTCCTTCTCTCCAACATTTTCAATTTTCATAGGTACAATCTCACTGTGGTCTTTATTACCAGAAGAACAATAAGCAGAATCTCCTTTTGCTTCACATCTCACTTTTTGTTGGCCAAACTTTTGTATTTCCTCCTTAGCATATGCATCATCAAAAAAATTATTTTTTCCCCTCCAGGGAAGAATATTTTCATGATAGCTGGGTACAGCAGTTTGAACAGCACTTTACTTACAGATGGTTTATCTTTTTATCTAACAAGTGTTGAAAGTTATATACGGGACACAGCTGATGTTCTGAAGCAATTATACTTATGGTTTAATAATGGAGAAGTTGATAGTTTTATTATGGTAGTAATGGATATACAATCCCTTTTCACTGTTATACCTAACTCATATGGAGTATCAGCAATTAGAACACTGTTATTAGAGAAGGACGTTTTAACAGGATGCCAAAATGAAACTGTGAACTTTTAGAAATAGTGTTGGAAAACAACATATTTGTATTTGACAATAGAAACTATCACCAGATATCTGGGGTTGCTATTGATAAGTCTGTAGAAAATACCTGTGCTACACTGGTATTGAATAATTGGGAATGTGAAACCATATTTAATCCAAGTTTACCATTATCAAATAAGGTGCGTTTTTTAAGCATTTTGTGGATGACGTGTTCTTCATTTGTCATGGTAGCCATGATGAATTGACTCAGTATATAGATTATTTGAATAGCAGTACTGAGTTCTTAATATTCACCATGGACTCTTTGTGTGAGAAGGTCAATCAATTTTTTGGATGTTACCCTACATTATGATGGCAGCAACATGCATACATCAGTACATAGGAAACCGATCCATGGCAATAAATATTTACACAAGGAAAGTATGCATGCCCCTCATATTTTTAGTGGCATTGGGAAGACCCAAATGTTATGCCTAAGTAGGTTATACACCGATACTCCCACATATCAACAACAAATTAAAGAGATAACGGAACTTTTTCTCGAAAGGAATTATAACCTTGATATGTTATCCCAATGTTTTGATGAAGTTACAGCACTGAGAGAAAATAAGGCTAGTCCCTACTTCAGCATACCAATAGAAGGTGATGAAGGAACTGTGAATATGTCTGACATCAATAGGACTCCCATAAGGTATGTTATGAGTTACAGTAGATGTACTTCACAGATTAAGAAGGTTATATCTGATAATAGGAGTATATTAGGTACACTTACAGAACTGAAACATCTGATCAATGACACTCCAATGTTTGCCTATAGCAATTGTGTAAATTTAAAAAAAGAACTGATGTACTCACCATAATGTTCCATGTTTGTAGTCCATCTTGCCCTTCATTCTTACATATGGGTTTGGAGCCAATCCTAGGCTCTGACTTGGCTGATTAGAAAGCTCAAAATCTCTAAGTTGGCTCATGGCAAGGTAGGTATCCCATAATGCAATAGTACAAATCCCCAGATCTTGTTTGCTGCTGTCTATAAAAGTGATAGAAGGTATTTCCAGAAGGAAAAACAAAGATGAAAGGTCTCCAACCCTAGGGAAAATAGACACTATCTTGTCTCCAGATCCTCCAAGGATACATGGACGGGGGTAGGTGGGTGGGTTCGTAAGAATGAAGGACGAGATGGACTATAAACATGGAACGTTACGGTGAGTACATAACATCTTTATGTTCTGTAGTCCTAACTCTCCTTCATTCTTACATATGGAACAGTTTCCTTAGCAGTGTTTTCTCAGGTGGCTCGCGGGAATATACTCCTAAGAACCGTGGAACCAAAGGAGGCTCTACCCCCCTGGAGGTCAAGTCCAATTTGTAATGAGTAATAAAGGTATGAGGGGTAGCCCAAGTTGCTGCTGCACATATACTGTCCATTAGAATCCTAGCTTGAAAAGCAGCAGATGTGGATATAGATCTGGTGGAATGAGCTTTCATTTTAAATGGAAATTTAGTTAGTGGATTGGACTGGACCCACCAACGAAGGTCCTTTTTTCAAGATTCTGTTATTAAAATGGGATGAGACAGAGGCAGTTGCTGAAGAGACCACTGGGAAAAAAGTAGCCATTATAGAATTCTCATATGTAGTCTGGCTAGCGGAACTAGAGTTATAGTAGAAACCATGGTTTCTAGAAGTTTAAGTACTGTCTCCGCTTTGACCTTGTGTTGGGGAAGCAAGCTGTATATTTGTCTTAGATTTTGTACTCTGAAGGAAGGCGAAAAATCATTGTGACTGTGTCTATTTCTGCACCTATAAAAGTCACATATTGAGAGGGTGACAAGGCAGACTTTTCCCAATTTATATAATCCCTAGCTGAGTGCAGATTCAGATGGTTAAATCCCAGGCTTGTAGAAGTAGGTGCCTGGTGGTGGCAGTCAGAAGCCAGTCATTCAGGTATGGAAACACTTGGAATCCGAGATGTCTCAAGCGAGCCATTACTACCTCCATGCATTTGAACACCCTGAGGGCTGTGGTGAGACCAAACGGCAGGGCAAGAAATTGATAATGACTGGCTCCCAGCCGGAAGCATAAATGACTCCTTGATGCTCTGTCCATTTTTATGTGGTAGTACGCATCTTGGAGGTCTATGGAGCACATCCAATTGTCTTTCCCTAACAGAGGGAGTGTAGACTGCAGTGTTAACATTCAGAACTTGGACTTCTTCACTGATTCATTTAACTTGCTGAGATCCAAGATGGGCCTCCAGTCCCCTGTTCGTTTTGGCACTAAAAAGAATCTGGAGTAAGTTCCGAATCCTATCTGGTCTGCAGGGAGCGGTTTGCATGACTTTCTTTTGAAGCAACCTTTGGACTTCTATAATTGCTTGATCCCTGTGATTGGGTGGAACATCTGGGATTTTCTTGGGTAGATGAAGTGGAAAAGAGAAGGGTATGGAGTATCCTCTGGAAATTCTTCTTTGTACCCACTTGTCTTTTGTGATGTTGTGCCAGGCTTCTGGGTACAAAGATAAGCGACCCCCAACTGGCTCCAGAGAAGCGTAGTCAGGCCTCACTTCAGGACTGCTGATAGGGACATCCACGAATGGAATCACGGACACCCTGGTTTTGTGGACCCCCCCTGCCTCTAGGGTGACATCTACCATTATTTCCTCCGCCCCTGCCTCTGGAGAAGGAATCACCTTGTGCATCTGGGAAAAATCTCTAAGATTTATTGAACCACATTTTTCCACCTCTTTGATCTTTAGAGTATGGTCTAGAAGGGACGGAAAAAAGTACTCTCACAGCAGAGAGAGTTTTCCCTTCCTGCTCGCATCTGGTGAGTGTGTCTTCTACCTTTGGTCCACACAGAGAGGAACCGTCAAAGGGGGCATTGGTAAATGTAGATTTAAAGGACTCCACAAAGTTGCATAAGCACATCCAGGAGTGTCTCCTAAGGGAAACTCCTGCACCCGCTGCCCTGCTCACTCCAACTGTTGCATAAGATATCAGCCTCATGGAGGAGTTAACAATAGAGTTTAAGGTAGATAACTGAGCAGTAACCTTTTCAGGGACTCCTTCAGTTGAAGTACCTTGGAGAGTATCTCGTAGCTCTTTTAAGAGATCTCTTTGAAGCCTAGTGAAATGGGTGAGGTAATTCAGCGATCTGAGTGTAAAAGCTGCTAAAGAAAAAACACGCTTCCCGCATCTGCCCATCGTTTGAGACTCCTTGCTCAGTGGGTGGTCAGATGAGGAAGTTTCCGATAGTTCCTTCTTTGTGGCTGCTGCCACCACTATGGCATCTACAGGCACACCTTTGGTCAAAAAGTCTTTCTTTAGGAGCTGAAAGAAATTTGTTTGGTCTTCTGGGGACTGGTTCCATGACATCAGGAGTTTCCCACACCTTCCGACTCACCATATCTAACAGCTCATCGAAAGGTGGAGACACCCAAGATGCTGAAGGTTGAGACCTGAAAGCCTTCAGGTACACTGACTCCTCATCAGAAGGGGTGACAATGGGCCATCTGCCTCTCTGTTTCAGGATCTCTAGGATATCTATGAAGGAGATATCATCACAGGACGACCTAGGGACCCTTCTGACTCCTCAAGGTCAGTGTCAGAGGTGATGGACTCATCAGGGGAGTCTACGTGCTTCCTCTTGCAAGTTGCCTTCCGAGGAGGCTCCTCAGAAGGGTATTCTGGGGAGGTCTCAGAAGACTGGGGGCCACCCAAGGGTGGCTCCTGAGGCAGTGGGTCTCTGCTGTCAAGAGAGAGAGATGGTGCTGAGACACAGGTCAGAGCTTGAAGGGGAAGAGCATCAGTACCCTTGTGTGGAGCTGAAGACCTAGACAGCACACTCCTTAACATCTCGAAGGTGGATCTCTCTGGCTCTGAGGACACCATCGGTTCCAAGGAAGTGGAAGTAGCCCTTGGCTCTAGAGCGATTGGCTCCAAGACAGATGTAGGATCCGAGCTCAGCTGAGCCAACATACAGAGAGCTAGGCTCTGAACCAAAGAAGTTTGGGTCTGAGCATCCCCGTCGCGGCTGACTGGTGAGCTTCAGCTCCTAGACACCAGGGACAGCACCAAAGGTGTTGGAGCAGAACTTGACTCAGAGACAGACAGTTGGGCTGCTGGAACCGACAGTTCCACAACAAATGGCATTGATAGCTCTGGCTCCAAAAGGCCAATATGGCTCGGAGGAGGAATAGAAGCAGGTAATATGGCCTTAGACAGCTCTGGAACCAATTGGGTCAGAGCTGGCTATAAATTTGCTAGCGCCGATGAGCACCACTCTCTCGACATCCTCCTCAGAAAGACTCCCGGAGGATCTAGGGGATCGAGATCTCTGCAAGATAGGAAATCTGAGTGTCGGGGACACCGGTAATAAATCTCTTGACCAGCTCCGAGGTATGGATCTAGTTATTGGCTTCTAAAAACTTGAGGCCGAAACTGGAGTGTCTATGTCAATAACCTCGACTGGCTCCAAAGGCAGAGGAGCCAAAGAGGTAGAAGTCTTATCAATTTTGGCAATTTTTTCTGGAAGTCCTGATTTAACAGTCGGTGTAGGAGACTGTCCTTTAACCAACTTGACCTTCTCTTTTTTTAGAAGAGGGAGATCTAGAATGAGAATAGGAGGAACTGACTAAATCCTCCTCAAAGGAAGGTTTAAGGAGACCTTTCAAATAGAGTTTGTTCTTCCTTTCCTGGAGAACCCTGGAACTAAAAGAGTGGCAAAAAGTGCATGTCTCCTGAAAATGTATGGCTCCCAAGCAATAAACACAAATACAACGTCCGTCAGTCAGGGACATTTTTTGTGAGCATTTAAGACATTTCTTGAAACTTGAAGGTTTATGGTCTTTAGAGTCCTTAGACATACTGTCACAACAACAATCTACAGAAAAACGTAAAGATAAATGGAAGGGAGGACAAGGTCCTCTAACTTAAATGGGCCTAGCCCTGCTCAAGAAAAAAAAACACACATGGGAGAAAGACAACAGAGGACTAGGCCCTGCTGAGGAAAGAACACACTAGGGAGAAGGCAATAGAGGACTAGGTCTTATAACTTAAATGGGCCTAGCCCTAAACAGAGGAGTACGTGGGATAGAGAACAAACAATCAACAGACGAAGGCTAGAATAGGTCCTGACTAAAAAGGGACCTATGCCTAAGAAAAAGTTTAACAATAACTAGCACACAGAAAAATGAAGGGATACCACTAAGGAAAGGCCTGCAGAAGCGACGGCCAACAATTAGCAACAACAATTGCAATAAATTTTAAATACATGCTAACTACTAGCAGATAACAACAGTAAGCTATTAATACTAAAACTATCTAAAATAGTCAAAAATAGTCAGTATATATTCTGAATCAGCAAAAATTCCAACTTAGCCACGGCCAAGAAAGAGAGCACTTCTGAACTCGTAAACACAGCAAACAAGATCTAGGGATTATTTCTAGTGCATTATGGGATACCTACCTTGCCACGAGCCAATTTAGAGTCTTCGAGCTTTGTAATCAGCCGAGTCAGAGCCACTCCATATGTAAGAATGAAGGCGAGATAGGACTACATAGCATCAACAGTTATGCTACAAAGATATTAGACCAAATAGTACAACAGAAAAGAAGAACTGAAACCCAACCTTGTTACAAGTGTTCTTGTTGTACTTACATTAACAGAGATGGTAGTTTTATACATTCTAAGACTTGCAAACAGTATGATTTTAGATGTACTGCTACCTGTAACTCTATTAACATTGTCTACATGGCAACTTGTAAACAATGTACTGCCTTTTATGTTGGCAAGTCAACCAGAAGACTTAAAGACAGAATCATAGAACATAATTCTGACATTAGACGTAATATATTAAATGCATTAGCAAAACATGTAAAGGAAACTAACTTATCACATTTTTTTCACTTTTAGGGTTACAGATTATATTAGAAAAGGAATTAGGAGAGGTGATGTTAATAATAAACTGTAAAGGGAGGAATATAAATGGATACTAGTACTTAGTGTAGATCAGATACCTGGTTTGTACCAAATAATATCTATAAAACCTATTCTTAAATTCAGACAGAATTGTTTACAATGATAATTGATGTATAGATCTTTTTTTATATGTGTCTATAAGCGAATTAATATGTTGCATTCTTGTATTTATGTCTCATATGGAATTTTTAATATGTAGGTTTGAGCTATTTTAAATATGCCTTTAAGATTGATTGTTGTTTGTGATTGGCTATGATTTAATTAAAATTATTTAAATACTTTGTGGAAGGAAGTGATGTTAACACTGATGAAGGGTTATTTTTGACTTGAAAGCTTTGTTGTATTAAATGTTCTTATGTTACTCAGTTTGCTTGTTTCAACATCTTATTTTGTGAGCTGTTTAACTTAAGTTTGTATTATTATTATTACAGCAGTTTGAATCTCACACCTGCATCTTGACATTCCCTGAATAGTGGAATCCTCTTCTGCCTGGTGTACAATGAGTAATCATTCTCCACAAATACCCCACTGTCTCCCATTTTTATTATTTTTCCTTCTGCCACAGTTTTGTCAGTATCAACTCCTTCTGCTGGTAGGACTCCATTTTTACTATTAAAGGTCTAGGTTGTTTTCTCATAATCAGGTTTGGGGCATACAAATGGTGTGCGTCTTCATCTAACAATTCTTGCTGTGGAATACCAGTCTAATTGCTTATTTGTGCTTTCATAAAATTAATGCAGTCTGTTCCTTCCAGCGTCTCTGGTATAGCTGTAACTCTCAGGTTTTCTCTGCGTGCTCTGTCCTCTAATTCTATTATTTTTTTAAATATCTCTTCCTGAGCAGTTTCATATTTAGCCAGCCTTTCCTTCACTTCAACATCTGATTTTTGCAGCTTTTTAACCACAACTGAATATCTGTTTAAAGCTTCTTCAATTTTTTCCAGTCCTTTGTTGTTTGTGTTGATATATTCCATCAGTGTTTCATTTATTTTAACCAGGTCTGTGTGCAGTTGACTTATATCTTCCTGTAGGTTACTGGAAGTCATGTCTGGAGGCTACATTGCTTTTTGCTGAACAGTTGCAGAACTTTACCAAGTCAGTTTTTCTTTTTCACTTTTTGTAGTTGATTTTTTGCAGGTGCTTTGTATTTCTTTTTTCCTGGCATCCAAACAGTATACGTATTAACCAGCTAATGAAATTTACCCATAAACACAAAATCCTACTGGCCTTCTCTGTTGAGTTTCTGTTTTAACACTGGGAGAGTTGGATTTAAGCTGTTACTCGATGTGCAGCCATCATGAAAGTACCTTGATTTTTTCAGTTTTATCATCTGAATATCTTTTTAAAGCTTCTTCCATTTCAACCTTTTGTTGGAGTTCATATACTCCTTCAGTGGTTCATTTATTTTAATAAACTCTGAGTACATTCGACTAATTTTTCCTCTAGATTATTGGAAGGCATATCTTGCACCAAAGCTGGAGCTTAAACTGCTTTTGCTGAACAGCTGCAGAATTCTTCCCAGTCAGTGTTTTCTTCTCATCTTTTGTGACAGATTTTCTTTCAGGTTCTCTAAATTTCTTTTTGCTGGTATCCAGGCAATGCACTTACTAGCCAGTTACTGAAATTTATCCAAAAGGACAATCTGACTCGCACACTTTTCTAACTTTCTGTTTTCACACTGGGAGAGAAGAAATTAAGCTGTTCAGTGTACAACCATTTTGGAAGTTCCAAACTGTCTTCCATGTTAAGAACCTCAAGTCAGTCAGGTTAGCTAGTTCAAACGGAGCAAGTGCTAGCTTCTCTAACAAAATTAATATCCCAAGGAAGGGCCATGGGTTTTCTTGGAGGCCTCTTATGCAAAACCCCTTTCAAAAACATCTTAACGTGAACGTGAGAATGCATTGAAAGAGATAGATCAATGGGAAGATATGCTAAAATGGACAAGAAATGAACTTTGATGGAGGAGTAAGAAAGGCCATTGGATACTAACTCACATAAATAATGTAAAACCAGAGAACAACTAGCCCTGAATGGTTGCACCGACTAGAAAATCTTTTCCATCTGCTAATACATGATTTTCTGGCAGCAGGTTTACTTGCCTCCATCTTATCTCTAAGTGTGTGTGTGTGTGTGTGTGTGTGTGTGTGTGTGTGTGTGTGTGTGTGTGTGTGTGTGTGTGTGTGTGTCAGCTACTTGGGCAGGGACATGAAGCACTGGCTGGACAGAGAGGGTACTGGAGGTTTTAGTTGCCAGCTAAACTAAGATCAGGACCCTATAGCTGTGTCAGTGGGGAGTCTTATTGGGGACCTGGGGAGCAAAGGAGCGACCAGCCCCGGACTGACTGTGATCTCTGTGTGCTCTTAAGGGGAATTGCACTTTACTCTGTGTATTTGTTATCCTTTCCTCATATATGAGACATCCTCACTGGTGTTAGTGGTGAGGATTGAGGCTCCTTGATTGCTAGGCCAGGGCACAGGCATCACATGTGGTTTGCAGTGGTTGGGATATCCAAATCACATATTAAGTAGTTGGCAAATACTAACTGGCTTGTAGTGGTGTGGGTAAAGTGAATCCTGTAGCTTATGTACAGTGATCTCTGAAGGTGTTTGGTACTCTAAATCAGCCATGCAGTGAATACTCAGAGTTCAGATTACAACTGTTGTATTTCTTTTGTTAGCTTAGTTAGTCAGGGTGAGCAGGCAGCATGTAAGCAAAGGAGTATGGAAAGCTGGCAAGGAGCCAGCTGGTGGAGATGTGCCAGGCTAGGGGACTGCTGCATGGAAACCTGACAAAGGCAGACCTGATTGCAGCCTTGGTAACAAAGGCAGACCTGATTGCAGCCATGGTAACAGCTGCATCAGAAAACAGAATCCAGGAGGACAAGCAGACTGGCAGTGGGGATACAATATCCTCGGAAAATGGACAGCTCAACCTTTCTGAGAAGGACAATCAGACTGGCAGTGGAGAGACAATATCCTCGGAGAATGGACAGCTCAACCTTTCTGCAGTGGACTTAAAAAATCAGCTGGAGCTAAAGAGACTTGAGTTGGAGGCCAGGCATTTGGAGACATAAGCTGGAGAAAAGGAGCATCAGAGAGGGAATGATGACTCTTCGTCAGAGTCATCGAGGTAACGGGGAAGGGAGTAACTGGACCCCAGAAGCAAAACAGGTCAGTAAATTTCTTCCGCAATTTAAAGAGAGGGATAAATTTGATAGTTTTATTCATATGTTTGATAGGGTATGCAAACAGTATAGTGTTGACCAAAGGTTCTGGGTATGGTTCCTGACCCTTACTCCATGGGAAAGCTGTAACTTTTTTGTCAAAAATGCCTGACGCTGTCTGTTTTGATTATATTGCTGTAAAAAATGTCTTTTAGAATGTTTTAAGCTAACACCTGAAATGTGTAGGAAAAAGTTTTGTGAAAACAGATGCAAGCCAGATGAAAGTGTGTGTGAATATGTTGCTGAAATGAGCACTTATTTTCATAGCTGGGTGAGTGGATGTCAGGCCACCACTTTTGAAGGGCTGGCAGACCTTTTGGTGAAGGAACAAACCCTTAGTACTTTGCCTGAGGGCATGAGGATCTGGTTAGCTGATAGACAATGTGCTACTTCAGATGAGTTGGGGAAGATGGGAGACCTATATCTGGCCAACAGGGCAGCCCTGCACAGGAAGGGAACCCCCCAGTACTGCTCATGGGTCTAAAGGAACCCATAGTGAGCAGCACAGACTGCCCCCAACAGAATCTGCCAGTATCAGGGGAAGCCACTAGTCCAGGTACACATCCAGGAGATAGGATTAAATGCTTTGAATGCAACCAGTGGGGCCATATGGCATACGGGTGACCACAGAAGCAAGGTGGGGAACCAAAGGTGAAGGAGCCAGTAAGTGGGAAATACAAAATGCCAATAGTAGGTTGTCTTGGGACAACAAGGATACCAAACTACCACCAGAGGCTATATTCTATTGTAGTGAATGGCAAAGAGGCCATTGCCAAGACAGACACAGCCTCTGATATAACCATTGTAAAGCCTGCAATGGTTACAGAGGAGCACCACTTTCCTGGGCAGTCTACTCCAGTCAGGGCTTTAGGAGGGATCCCATTCCAAATACCTTTGGCTAGGGTTCACCTTGACTGGGAGGGTGGAAAAGGAAGCCAGCAAGTAGGTGTGTTTGAGGATATAGCTGCAGATGTCCTGGTAGGGAATGATTTTGATAGTGCAGTACTCTGTGATTGTGCAATTACATGCAGTCAAACTCGGAGACAAGCATGTGGGTTTGGTAGCCTGGGGGAGACCCAGACATACTGCATACTTGCAGCCAGGACTGGTGAGGTGGTTACTTCAGGGAGTGAGCTACGCTGTAGCAGTGAGACTAGAGGTGAGCCACAGCTGCTTGTGGGTACTGATGTTCCCTTGGACAGGATAACTAAAAAGGTAGAGGTGAGTAGTAGTGCCCAGGCTGACAATGAGGCATCGCTGTCAGAGGATGCCTGACTTCCTGTGGAAGGGGAGCTGGGAAGGGTTTTAAGGAGAGAGTTGAGACAGGCTCAGCTCTCAGACCCTACGTTGCAAGGCCTGAGGCAGGTAGCTAGGGAGGCACCTGATTCTCAAGAAAAGGGGAAATATGTATACTGGGACAAAGGGTTACTATACAGAGAGTGGACCCCTGAGGGAGGGCTAGAAGGTGAGAGAGTACAGCAGTTGGTAGTGCCTAGTACCTACCGTCTGGTGCTTCTAGCCATAGCCCATGATATTCCCTTTGCAGGTCATATGGGCATAAAACGTACAAAGAGACGTAGTATGCAAAACATCTACTGGCCTGGAATTTCCAGAAATGTAACAGGGTACTGCAGGACCTGTGAGCAGTGCCAAAAGGTAGGCAAGGCAGAAGACAAGGTGAGAGCTCCTTTGATGCCTTTGCCTGTGACTGAGGAGCCATTTCAGAGGGTAGCTATGGATATTGTGGGTTCTCTGAGTACCCCAAGTTCCACAGGGAAAAAGTATAACCTAGTGGTAGTGGATTATGCTACATGATACCCTGATGCAGTGGCTATGTCCTCCATTGAGGCAGAGAAGGTGGCAAATGCTTTGCAAGAGATTTTCAGCAGGGTAGGTTTCCCAAAAGAAATACTGTTTGACAGAGGTGCCAATTTCATGTCAGACCTGCTGGCTTGTCTATGGAAGTCCTGTGGGGTGAAGCACATGAAGACCACACCCTACCATCCCCAGACTAATGGTCTTGTTGAGAGATTAAACTCTACAATCAAGTCCACAGTATGGGCATTGCAGATCAGTTTAAGAGGGAGGGGGACAAATATTTGCCCCATCTGTTTTCTTACAGAGAGGTTCCCCAGGAATCTACAGGGTTTTCACCCTTTGAGTTGCTGATGGAACCTCTAGATTTAATTTGAGATGAGTGGAAAGGTGAGTGTGAGTCTCACAAGGAGTCTGTTATGGCATATGTCCTAAACCTCAGGACAAGGCTCAGGGAACTCATGGGCTTGGCCCAGGAGAACCTGGCAGAAGCCCAACAACAGAAAAAGGTGTGGTATGACAAGAATGCTCGAGCTAGAGAGTATGCTGTGGGGCAGCAGGTAATGGTTCCCATTCCTGTCAGACACAACAAACTGTAAGCAGCTTGGGAGGGACCCTACAAGGTGGTCAGAAAGGTAAGTGATGCTAACTACATGGTGAAACTGCTAGGCAGATGGCAGGGCCACAAATTGCACCATGTTAACATGATGAAACCTTACCCTGATAGGGAGGCCCTTGTGCTGAGCATTTGCAGTGGGTTGCAGGAGGAATCTGAGGGAGATCTGGTGATTGATCTCCTCAGTGAGGCTTGAGATGACACCTCAGTGGAAGGGGTAGCAATATCCCAGCAACTATCTCTTACCCAGATTTGAGAAATCCGAGCAGTGTTGCAGGAATTTGGGGACATGTTCACTGGGATACCAGGGTGCACCCATCTGGTGCAGCACCAGGTGGAAACAGGACCCCAAAGTCCTATTAGGCAGGACCCTTACAGGGTGCCTGAGAGAGTAAGACAGACCCTGAGGGAGGAGGTACAGGAGATGTTGGAATTAGGGGTGATTCAAGAGTCCAACAGTCCCTGGGCCTCCCCAGTTGTTCTGGTACCAAAGAAGGATGGCAGCACCAGGTTCTGTGCGGACTACAGGTAATTAAATAGTCACACGGAGTCAGACGTTTACCCTATGACTAGGACAGATGAGACCTTACAGCAGCTGGGTGGGACTAAGTATCTTACAACCATTGATCTTACCAAGGGTTACTGGCAGGTGCCCTTCACTCCCAGTGATAGAGAGAAGTCAGCCTTTGTGAGTCCTTTTGGCTTGTATGAGTTCACAAAGATGCCCTTTGGGATGAAGAATGCCCCAGCGACTTTCCAAAGGCTGGTAGTGCATATCCTAGCAGGAGGGTTTGCCCTTGCTTACCTAGATGATATTGACATCTACAGCCATTTCTGGCCAGAGCACGTTTAGCATGTCAGGGAGGTGCTGGGCAGACTACAGAGGGCAGGGTTGATCATTAAGCCGAGCAAATGTCAGGTGGGTATAGCAGAGGCTCCGACCTGGGACACAGAGTGGGGAGTGGTAAGATAAGGCCAGAATCTGCCAAAGTGGAAGCCATTCAGGCATGGCCTGCACCTGTTACTAAAAAGCAGGTGAGGGCATCCTTAGAGACAGCAGGGTACTACAGAAAAGTTCATCCCCAGTTATAGTACCACAGCTCCTCCCCTCACAGACCTGACAAGGAAGAGCAGGCCAGATAAGTTAGTGTGGACCCCAGCATGTCAGCAGGCATTCCAGAAGCTTAAAGAAGCTTTGGGAGGAACCCCTGTGTTAGCCAGTCCAGATTACAGCAAATAATTTGTTGTACAGGTGGATGCTTCAAACTATGGGGTGGGGGCTGTAGTTAGCCAGATTTCTTCAGAGGGGGAAGAGTACCCAGTGGTTTATCTCAGTCGTAGGCTCCAACACAGGAAGGAATGCTATGCAGCTGTAGAAAAGGAATGTCTAGCCATAGTGTGGGCACTGCAGAAAATTCAGCCTTATCTATATGGAAGAAAATTCACTGTAATGACAGATCACAACCCCCTAATATGGTTGAACAGAGCCAGCCAGCAAAATGCTAAGTTGCTCAATTGGAGCCTGGGGTTGCAAGCATATTATGTCAGTGCTGCACCACAGTGGGAGTAGCAATGCCAATGCAGATGGGCTCTCAAGACAGGGGAATGGAGTGAGGTACACTCCTATAGACCTAACCCTCTCAAGCGGCATTTATCAAGGGTTACTTGAAAAACTAGCTTGAGTTCTCCGGGGGGGGGGGGGGATCTCAACACTGGTAGAGAAGGGTGAAGGCTGCCAGCCTATTCAAAGAGAATTTGATACATCATTTTGGCATTTGTAAATATAAATGTAAAATACAGGCTTGTTTCTTAAATGTAAAGCAAAGCTGTTTCAACAATGTGGCAACATTGCCCTCTGCTGTAAGGAAAACTAAGTCAAGCATTTCACATCTGTTCTTTGAAATTAAAATTATGTTTTGTATGTTCTTTTGATCTGTAGAGCTCGGAGTCAGTCTATCTGAGCTAGGACATTCTTTCTATTGTTTTAACTTAAGGAATAATTACTGGAATTTACACGTGGAATGTCCTTTATTGCTCTAAGTGTAAATGAATGTAAATGCAGTTTCTGTGTGGCCTGCAAGGTGTAAAAGATGATGTAATGTTTAGCAGAACTGCAGTTTCAATTTAAACAGTGAGAACCAGAGATTATTAAGCATTTTGATCTTGGACATCCAACTCATAACTGCCTGTTGTCTTAAGTAAGTTATTTTAGAAGTATGTTTTCTTGTAGAAATAGCTAGGACTATAAAGATTAGACTTCATGTTTTTCTGTTATGTCAGAACTGTACTACTGAATTATTTTAAGTTTCTGTGTGATCTCTGAACTCCTGAATAGCAGTGTGGTGTAGTCATATTGTCTTGCATTTTTAGTATTTATTATTAAATATTTTTAAACCCTTTTCAACTGTGGCTGGTTTATGTAGAGATAAATTAAGCTCTAGAGTACATTGCTTGCTTATAAGTGATCCTGTAATAAGCCCTTCCAATAAGCCTTGATTGCTTAAGTTACACTACTACTGGATAACAATACTGCACAGTAATAATTGGACACCCTTTTAAGGGCCTTTAGGTAGCTGATAATTATTAGTTGGTGGTGGCAGGAATTACTGTCTGGGTATAGGGGCACAGCTGGAGAATCTGTGTCAGCCTTTCCCAGGAGTGTCTGTGAAGTTGTATAAATACTTATCTCCAAGTGTGTGTGTTTCAGCTACTTGGGCAGGGACACGAAGCACTGGTTGGACAGAGAAGGTACTGGAGGTTTTGGCTTGCCAGCTAGGCTAAGATCTGGACCCTATAGCTGTGCCAGTGGGGAGTCTTATTGGGGACCTGGGGAGGAAGGGAGCGACCAGCCCCGGACTAACTGTGATCTCTGTGGGCTCTTAAGGTAAATTGCACTTTTCTGTGTGTATTTGTTATCCTTTCCTCATATATGAGACACCCTCGCTGGTGTTAGTGGTGAGGATTGAGGCTCCTTGATTGCTGGGCCAGGGCACGGGCGTCACAGACCTAAACTTAAATACTATTGACACTATAAATGCAGTTTGTTCTGAAGGGTTTGCCATTTATACTTCTTTCATAACCGCTATGGTTCCTGAGATATGAACATTTGTTTGAAATGTGAGTACATAATTTGATTTTGTCAAAAGGTATAGGCTCCGCCAATTGGAAGTTTAATTGCAAACTTCCTGAGCTCCACTGTAGTGCATGAGTTAAGACCCTATTATCCAGACAGTCAAGTGAAGCTGATTGGTGTTGGTGAGTATTAACACATTTGTGTGTGAGTAGATCCAGTCTGTGATGAAGCTTGTGATAACTGCCCTAAAATAATAGAGAAACATAGTTGCTTGGGCCAGAAGGGAGTCACCACCATGACCTTTGGGGATAGCAGTGGAAAGGGTAGAAAAGCAAAGAGGAACATTCCTGTCCAAGAAAAAGAAAAGGCATCTGAATCCCAGGCCTTCTTCATTGGAGTCCTAGGCCAGAATCTTGTTAGCTGAAGGTTCAGAGAGCAGGCAATTAGGTCTATATGAGGAACTCTGTACACATGGATCTAACCTTGGAAGCCCCCCAATCTAGTTTCTATTCCTGGATGTCTGCCATCATCCTGCTCAGTTTGTCTGCCACATAGTTTTGTTCTGATGCAATGTAGGATTCCTGCAGAGTGAGATTGTACTGGGAAGCTCTATCCCAAGCTAACATAGCTAGTTTGCAAAGGGGGTACAAACTGGCTCCCCACTGCTTGCTGTTGTATCACATGGCTGTGGTACTGACGAGGTCCTGGTGACCAAAGATAAGTCTGAGAGTTGAGTGCCTTGACCAAGGCTATTACTTTTGTATATTTATGTGCTTGCATCTGTCCTTGGTGTCCCACACACCTTGTACTTGAGTCTCTCCTGAAACTGCAAGTAAATTCCAAAGCATCTGTAGTGACTGACTGCTATGGAACAGAAACGGAGAAGAGGAGACCCAGATCTAAGGATATTTGTTGTTACCAAGACACTTTGCTTCTGAGAATCTCCAGTACAGGGATTTGAAAATACAAGGATGTTGGTACTAGGACCAAAGAAACTTCAGATACCATTGTAGTTTTCTCATGTGGAGTCTTGAGAAGAGGAATCATTAGAATCATAGATGTCATAAGACCCAAAACTTTAGGTACTCCCTCAGTGACTGAAGTCTGAGTGGAAAACCTTAGAAAGAGACCTAGATAAAGATCTGTTTTTTCCTGTGGAAGAAAATATATTTGAACTGATAGGTCTAGCAGACACCCCAGAAACACAATCTTGTGTGATAGAGTCAAAAAAGCTTTGGAATGCTCTCTTGTAATCCCAGCTTGTGTGAGAGATCTCTCACCCAAGTGAGAGATTCCTGAGAATTTGAAAATTATTATACAAAGATAAGCAAGTCTAAAGATCAAAAATGCTGATACCCTGTAGCCTTCATTGAGGTATATCTGGAGGTAGACAGTTTGTGAACACTCTTGGTGCAGTAGACAGTCCAAAGTGTAAGGTGGAGAAGTGATAATGTTATCTGGACACACAAACTTAGGAAACACTTGAAGTCTGGATGAATGGGGATGCAGCATCTTTTATATCTAGTGTTACCAGGAAATTTGAATGAGGAAGAAGAGGTAACATGTTTTGAAGTGACATTATTTTGAATTTGGGCACTATCACAAACAGGTTTAAGAAAGAAAGATCCAGAACTGGCTCCAAGCATTTTCTTTCTTTGGCAGTAAAAACATCCATGAATAAAATCCTTTCCTGAACTGGGAAGGAGGAACTGGTTCTATCACTTCCTGGGACAACATGCAATGAAGGACAGGTGGAAATTAAAGGGTCTGGTCTGGTGAATGAAGAATTACTCCCTAAAAAAGAGGAATGTCCTCCCACTGTCATCTGTAACCTTGATGGATGATCTTCAGAACCCATTTGTTTGAAACTATGGATTGCCAAAGAGAAACGTGAAATTCAGACTTTCTAGAAGGGAAATGGGGCTGCTGGGTGGGGGGGTATAAAGTCCCTTAAACAGACTTGCTGGACTGTTGTTGGTTTTGGGAGGTTCCAGAATTCTTTTTGTCACTCCCTTGCCACTTCTTAAATGTCTGCTTACCTGTATTTTGTTGAGACTTTTTATTTTGTTTTTGCCAAAATTAGATGAGTGGTTACAAAATCACTTTGAATATTTGGAGCAGGAGAGATGAACAATCTTAGGAGATTCCCTGAATCAACTTACCTCTTCCTTCACACTTTTTGATCACATCTGCAGCACAGTGGTCAAAATTTCTAGCCAAAGAAGGATTTAAAATCTCCTTTAATATTATCTGGGAGGTTCTGAGAACGCAACCATGCAAACCTCCTTAAAACAGTACCAGCGGCCATAGCCCTGGAAGAAGTGTCAACTGAGTATTGCATATATTGCAGACAATTAGTAGTGATGTGTATAACTGAAAAAACTTATTTAAAGCAGATTTTTCCTCATATGAAGAAAGTGCTGATAATACATTCCCAATATGTTCTCAATTAATCAAAAGAAGCTTTAACATTTGAGCCTGGCAATTCAAAACTCTAAAAATTAAAGTTGAGAAGCATGCATTTTTCCACATACATATCAATCATCTTCCCATCCTTAGAAGAAAGAGTAGGATTGGAATTAGTTAAATGCTTAGCAGCAATAGGATTAACTAAAGCCATATCTGATGGGTCAGGTTTGGGAAGACTGTATAAAAACTTAAAGGACTGAGGAACTTTATACATCCTACCTGACTTTTTAGGGGCAAGCTGGCTGACTATCAGGAAAACTGCAGACACAAACATCCTCCAAAGCTGACAGAACTAGAGGAATACATGATGGTTCTAGAAATTCTTACATAACAGCTCATAGCATTTTCTGAGGGAGAAATATCAGAGTTCTCCCACTGAAAACACTGGCACATTCTGTGAATAGTTTCAGAGAAAAAGAAAATCCCACAAGGGTAATATGAAATTGAGCTGCCCTCTGAGTCTGAACCAGATATTTGAGGAGAACACTCTGCATCTGTCCCTTCATCTTCTTGTCCAGATTCAGAATCTTGAATTTCTACAGGTAAAAGTTTTCCCTCGTTCTTTTACCAGAAACTACTTTATAAGAAGTTTCAATTGTCTGAATTAAATTCTGAGCCAGCTCTAATAAAAGACTCCTGTCTAAGGAAATTTGAGGAGGAGATACAAGTTTTATGTCTCTTTTTGATAGGAAAATGGGGACAGCAGTGTTATTAATGGCAACAACAGCTTCTCAGGGGATGGACACAACATTATGACAAAATAGGGAAGCCTTCCCAGTTTTCTGTTCCCTCTCTCAGGACCAACATGACTGGCGCTCCCCTGCTCATTGAGGGACTCCAACAGCTGTACAGAAGGTGGCCAATCCCCAGTCAGTAGTGGATGTAGGTGGTACAACACAAGGATCCAAGGTAAAAGATGAGTGGTCTAAGGTGCAACTAATAGTCAGAGTAGAGTCACCCACCTGCAAATGAGGCAAAGTGCTAGCCTGCTGTGGTGGCAAAGGCCATTTGCTTTACTTTGTCTTTTTGTGGTTGGAACAAGGAATGACTTTGGGACTTGCAGTTTATTCTATGGTCAAGCCATAAATGGTGCCTCTTGCCCACAGATAAAAAGCAGCAAAAGATGGTAAATCTTCAAACTAGACATCACTTTTTCACATAAAAATACAGTATAAAGCACTTTAAAACATTTTACCAACTCCACGAAAGCAAAATAAATACAATTTCTCCACAGAAAAATAGTTCTCAATTGCTACAAACAACTTTTTAAACTGACAGGAAAAACGAGTGCTCTCTTTTAAAAGTACAATAGTCACATGACAGTCTGTTAAAACACAAACTCCTAGCTTTAAAATAACTTTAATTAATAAGGAAGTATTAATAAACAAAATGTTTTTTTTTTTAATGGAATTTTTGTTTCCCAAAAGGGAATGTATCTGCATAGCAAAGGAAAAACACAAGCCAACCACTGATCCTCAAAAGCCTCAAAAAAGTATACTCTTCAGTGGCAGGAAAACTCTGAAGGGCTTGACACCCAAACCTGTCTTTTTAGTCAGCTCAGCCCAAGCTGACTGATGGTTTGGAGGCTGGGAAGGTACTCTGAATCTTTGGAAGCTTTCTGATTGTTGCATCCTGTGTAACATAAAACCCATATAGCTAAGGATACTTCAGCAGTGATTATTTTGATGAACATACATACGTGTGTTGTTATGAGGACTTCTGAGAAGTTAATTGTCTGAACTCATTTACTTCCACAGTACATACCAGAGACAGGGTTTTATTAACTGATGACTTACAAGTGTAAAAAAAAACTTACTGGCTACAATTAATACTATTAAAGTGGCTGATGTCTTTTTTACCAGGCTGTAAACTAATGGATGTTTACTCTGGTCAAACATACTAAGGCTATCAATGTTGTAGATTTTTAAACCATATTATTTAGTCATTGTTATGTCTAGAAGCAATGATGTTGGCAGAACCTCACTTAAAATATGAGAAAACGTCATTGGGAAAATTGCTGCTCTTAGTAAAGAAAGGAACTTTGACGATGTTCAAATAGATTCCTCAGTCCACTTAATTCAGTTTTATTTTCAGAAAAGTGGTATGAAGTTTACAAATTTACTCTGATTTTACTGACTGAAGAGTGGTACTAAGATACTTTTCCTATGGAAGCACTCTGAATCTAGGTTCCACTTATTCTCTAAGGATGGGCTTCACCTTAGCAATATGGAAAATAAGATGCTACCTAGAAGCCTACTAAGGCTATCAAAGTTTTTTTGTAGATACATCAGTTCTGAATACAAATTAAAGAATGCATTCTGGCAGAAAAGGTTTAGTTACATGTTTAATTATTAATGCCAGGAGTTTAAATAATAAAACGGATGAATTTCAGCCAACACTTATGCTTGTTGATTTATTATATAGTGTTTTCTTGTGAAACTTGCCTTAGCAGTAGCTTTTCCCCTTGACTCAATGTGGAAAAAAAAGAGTGCAATGAGTTTAGGAGTGATACAGCTTACAGGGGTGTGTCTCTATACATACATAAATGATGTGACTGGATACACAGACTTACCCCAGAATTCAGTAAGGTTCTGTGCAGGAATAGCTTATTCCTGCACAGAAACGACCATTTAAGAGCAACATGGCACCGCGCCATGCATAGTAATGAAGGCGCGTTGCCTCTGCTCATAAATGGATACAGAGCGTGGACAAGTGCAGAGGGTGTGTCTTAGAGCAGAGCTCTCACAATACACATGCCCCTGCACTCAAGAAATGCTGTTCGGTAATTACAATGAGCAAAAATGCTCATAGGGGGTTGCATACCTCCCAACTGCACAAATCTTATAAGAATGTCCATATATTTTGCCCATACAGTTGGCCTGTACCCCATTTGTCCTAGGAAATCACTGGGATGATGTCAGGATTGAAGTCATTAAATAATGGCTTACATTTGAGTTTCAGACACCAAATCCATCAGAAACGTTTATTTTAAAACGAATCCTGTTGCTCTAACAACTTACCTAATTTATAAAAGCAATATTTAAAATATGTCCCTAGCTGTACCTCATTTTGTCAAGCTTTGTCTAGATATTTTGCATGAAGAGGATGAGAGCTATGGGGGTTTCCTAGGATGTCTGCCAAATGTGCAACTGCACACAGGAATCCACAGCAGTAAGTGTAATCTGTCCCTTCCTAGAGAAAACAACAGTAGAGATTTTTTTTTACCAAACAGATTCAATTTAACCATAGGTGCGCGGGTTTGCCCATTGCTTAGCTATGCATACTGCAGCTTAAATAGCACAAGAAGATAAATAGCAAGATACATTTAGTTGAAGCAGTACTGCAATAGTGTAGTGGTCAGAGCGTTCGCTTTGCGAGCAGTCATTCCCAGTGCAATCCTCACTGTAGTAAATTCCACTTTCCATGTGAAAGCAATTTATGAACATTTGTTTTACTGTACAACCTACTTAATAACATATACTTGTGAACTGGAGTACTGCATTAAGTGCAGATGTGAGGTGTCATTGTAATAATGTGGTAAAATCCACAGATAAACATAAGTGCCCCATACAGTATATGTACACATGAATCAGGGATACTAAATGAAGTTATAATGTGTAATGAATGATAAATCCATAGAGTGTCCAAATCTACCACTTTCCCAACACCCATGTTTCATTAGTGTGGGGTAAGCTGGAGTAAGCACTTTTAAGCAGAAGTAAGCGGGTTTAAGCCTGTTTGTGGGGGGCAAATAATGCCTACACAGGTTAAGCAATTTAGAGGCTGAGTATAAGAAAC
Source organism: Protopterus annectens (assembly GCF_019279795.1). NCBI lineage: Eukaryota > Metazoa > Chordata > Ceratodontiformes > Protopteridae > Protopterus > Protopterus annectens. Next base: position 563,908,212 of record NC_056739.1, on the reverse strand, counting down.
TGTAACTGAAAGTTAGCATTGCTTACCATCATGCAAACCCACTTACAACTGCTTAAACGTTCCTTAATCACTCTGTATCCAACAGCCCCTGCTCTGCCCAGTAACAAAATAAACAGAGCTTGCAGGTCCTGAACCCAGGACCCTGTACAGTATAGTCACAGCAGTTAACCAGTAAGCCATCACTGCTGTACATAAAACTGAGGTATACCAAAGCAGATCCTCACTATAGCAAAATCACACTTTACATGTGAAAGAAATCTATAAACAGTTTTATGCTGTATAACCTTCTACATAACATATGTATGTGAAATGGAGTGCTGCATTAAGTCCAGATGTGAGGTGTCATTGTAATAAAGAGGTGAAATCCCCCAATAAACACAAGTACCCTATACAGTGTACATACACATGAATCACGGATACCAAACAAACATATAACATGTAATGAATGATAACTCAATGCCAAACAGCAAACAGTGTGCAAATTTAAAAATAAGCAACGCTAAGCATTGCACACCTCTGCTTACTAGGTGTAAGAAATGTGCAGCCCAGCTCAATCGATTTGCCCATTGGAAGACCCCTTTAAGCAATGCCAACCTTAGGTAAGTAGGTTTGCCACAGCTTAGCATTTTCAAAACTGTCCAATCACGACAAAGCATGAGAAATCAGCCCCATTTAAACCCCACAGACGGGAATACATCTAATAATTGGTTGCAGCTTCCTCCTGTAGACACTATGGCTGGTGTTGGAGAAGCATCGCGCTTCTGTGCACAGCACTGGGGCAAAGACCATGAAGAGAGACTGCTGCAGGGCCAATACCAGGGTGACCAATATAAAGCGGAAGCCTGGGACCGTCTCGCCCGTGACCTCACCAGTGCTACTAGCATTCCCTCGAACTGGTGAGCAGGTCAGCCATCACTAAGCCAACCTGAAGTGGAGGAAGAGGGAGCTCTTGGATCAGTGGATCCAAGAAGCTAGGTAGAGGGGTGATGTCTCAGCCATGTGTAAGTATCATTCTACTACCTGTTTAATAATTGCCAGCTCACGCATATTATGAATAGGTATGGCTAAATATTCCTCTTATGTCTTTGACAGCGGCAGGCGAGTGGCCTATGAATCAGGAAGCCCATGCTTGTAGGCTGCAGAGGCTGCATTATGAGGCAGGTTAGTACTAATCTATGTACTGTCATAAGAAATAAATCTAAAAGTAGTAGAAAGTTAATCGCCAGTATAAAACCTGTATGTATATGGGATGCACTGAATAAATGAGACAATATGGCAGGAAGAGTCACATATAGGTTGTATGTAAATAAATGAGTAAAAGCCTGGCAATAAAGGTCTAACTCCTGGACTGCTGTGTTTACTCTGGTATCATATGGTAATGTAGTGTTACATTCTCTTTATAGTACTGTTCTATTAAGCAGTGTTACCCACACTGTGCTACATAAATAAAATGTATAGGAATGTCTGTATACGACTGTTGTAATCACAAGGTCATATTTTATGACTGAGAGAGACTTAGAAAACAGTGAAAAGGTAAACAACATAATCCAAATAGCACACTCAACTGAGATGTAAACTGTTGTATTTTTAGCACACCCAGCTGTAGTTTGAATCCTGGGAGTGGTAGTAAGCTGTATGCAGAATCATACCCCTCAACTGAACAGATATTTTGTCAGAAAGTACAGATAATTGGCTTAATTTTCCTGCTTGTCACCCTGTCCCCCTGGCAAATCAGTGGGATGATCCCAGACGTTTAGCCAGCAAATAATGATATACAATTGACTGTCAGACATCATAACTGTCAGACATATATATATAAGAACAAGCCTGTCACTCTAGCAACTCACCAAAATGTTATGAGAGTAATATGCAACGTATGTCCCATCTCTACCCCCATGTTGTGAAGCTATGACCAGAGTCTGTGCAGTAACAGAGTAAGAAGTATGTGCAT